>NC_134475.1:51841397-51945526 GCF_964194025.1 Convolutriloba macropyga | reverse complement strand
CACTGTTGCCCCCCCCCCCCCATTAGCCCTCGGCGCACCCCCGCCCCGTTTCTAGCTACTGACGAACAACCGCTCGCTAAAACCACGCAAATTTATAATTTTTTGCAATTTTTTTCAAGAGTTTTGAAATTTTTTGATTTTTATGAGCGCTAGGTGTCAAGGAACCCCTCTGGGTTTTAACAATAGGTTACTGAATAGTTTCTAGTTGTAATGGAATGGTTCCAACATTTCAACATCACGATTTTTAGCATTTTTTTGACAAAACGTGCAATTTCAAATTTTTTGACAAAACGTGCAATTTCAAATTTTTTGACATTTCTGTTTCGTTATTCAGGTTATTCCGGACCCAGGGGCCAGAAAACCTCATAAGGGGTTTGATAATAAGTTACTGACAAAATGTTATTGGCGATGGAACATTTTTTCAACTTTTAAATGTCAGAACTTTTAGCAATTTTTTGATAACACTTGTTTTTTGAAATTTTTGTTTTGAAATTTTTGTTTATTAGATTTTATCAGCCTCAAGAGCCAGAGAACTTCCTCTGGGGTTCGAAAATAGGTTAATGTATAATTTCTAGATGTAATGGAACGTCTTGCAAGATTTAAACATCAGGAATTATAGCAATATTTGACATTTTTTTCAATGCTTTGACATTCATAGTCATTATTCAGGTTTGTTGGGCCTCAAGGGTGAGAAATTCTCCTTAAGAGTTTGATAATAAGGTAATGAAAATTTTTTGTTGGTCGTGCATTAATTTTCAACTTTTTAATATCACAAGGGTTAGCAATTTTTTAAATAAAACTTGCATTTTAAGTTTTTTCAAAATTTTTGTCATATTTAGGTTTTTGTAGCCTCAACAGCCACGAAATTTGCTCCAGGAGTTGGGTGACTTGACAGAGCTTTGGAGACAAAAAATGGTTTGAAAACTTGTTTCTAATTTTGGCCTTTTCATTTTTTTATATATGATTTATTTACTAACAGGGCTAAAAGTCGCAGAGTCGAATCCCATCATGGAAAATAATCATCTTTTTTTCTTTGTGTCGGTTGGGGTTTCTTTCCTTCTCTTTCTCGTTCAGGTTTTATCTCTATTTGTTGATGCCGCACTTCATCTGCTTTTATGTGGCGTAATGTCATCATCACCGATCCTCAGTAACAATGAGTTATAGTTGAAAAGTTTTTTATCATCAATGACTTAACAGGCAGTTTTTAGGAAATAATTTTTAGTTGCTCTCAAAAGCAATTTGCAGCAAATATATTAATCCTGTTCGTCTCTTACGCAATTTTTCGCTTTGCCGATTTTTCGTCTGTTTTTCGTCATGTGACGTTCGTCTTCAGAAGCTTCATAAAGAGGTAGCGCCCAGTTTGCATAAAGTTCTCTTAGAGCCGCTAAAGTTCTCAAGCCACTAAAGTCTCTTACGCAATTTTTCGCTTGGCCGATTTTTCGTCTGTTTTTCGTCATGTGACGTTCGTCTTCAGAAGCTTCATAAAGAGGTAGCGCCCAGTTTGCATAAAGTTCTCTTAGAGCCGCTAAAGTTCTCAAGCCACTAGTGGCTTAACAGAAACTGTTTTGGAGACTTAGTTATGGTGTGATTGGCACACCCCACCCCCACCCACCGCCCCACATCATTCCCCTCAATCCACTTTTGCACCCCCGTTGCGCTCACCTTACGCCCCCTCAGTTAATTTAAAGCGAGCCTCACCAAACCGTGACTAGCTCTTGACAAAGCCAACTGCTCGCCGGTCGTTTGAGAGCAATTTGCCCGAAGTTAATCGGCTGTTTTAGTTTCTGATTTTTTGAGATTGTTTTTTTTTTTTTGCTGGGATTGTTCATGTGATCAACTGGCCAGGTACGTCAGTTTTTCATTCACTTATTTGGATTGTAGTTCAGGACTTGTCCTGTTATGTTTCTTTAAATTAGTTTATAGAAAAATAACGTTTTGATCACGTTACATAAGCCACGATTTTCACGCTTGACTTTTGATTTACCTAACTCACTGTTCACACTGAATGGATTTTAAATTCTTTCATGCATTGAATTACACGGTGTAGTGAATGCAGTCAAAGAAGTAAAATCTTCAGTTTAGAAGCTGAAATAACTATAGCTTTAGAATCGAGCTGAATTTGCATACAAAGTTTGCGCTGTTTTAAACTTAAGAAAAAATACTGTCAATATCGCTCTTTTTCTCCTGTTTCAATCCCGATGTGCGTCAAGCGCGTCAACGGTGGCTATTTCCCGGCAGTTTGTCGGCTATGTTCTGTTCCCTCAATCCTAATCTGCATTATGGGAATCACTGGCGGCAATTGTTACGGCTATCTGCTGGGTTTGTTTTAATCTTTAACCTATTTTTTTAAAAAAAATTTTTAAGCTTAATTTTTTAGGCTTAGTTTGGTGTGCTCATTCCAAGGACGCCTAGTGTCTTTTTTGGAAGGTTGTTCGTATTGATTGTTTAACTAACTTGTTTTTAAAACGATTTCACTTTTTTTTTGTTTTTGCGCATATGGGATCATGTGCTTCGTTGACTCACATTGTTGGATCTTGTGGAGAACAACTTTGATTGTCAGGTAATTAGTTAATTGGTGTTAAATAGCCACCGTCAGCCTCTCAACGGCTTTTATATAGGCAGTCCTTTTATTTCGCTATACCTTTTGATCACGTTTTTCGTTTTACATAAGTCACGATTTTAACGTTTCTTCTGACTTACTTATGACTCACTTCACTCACTGTTTTAACTGAATGAATTTTAAATTCTTTCACGCATTGAATGACGCAATATGGTGAATACGGTCAATGTCAAAAGAGCAAAATCAAAAGAGACGGGGTAAACCGATAAAGCTCGGTCATTAAGTCATAGTGCATAAGGTTGTCAAAGTTTATTAAGAGTGTTTGCTAGCTGACAATGGTATTAAGCTGATTAGTGTTCGGTTTAGTAGCCCGAATTAAGTATAGATTTGGAGTCCGTTTCAATCCCGATGTGCTTGAGTGCTTGAAGCGCGTAAACGGCGGGTATTTTCGGGCAATCTGCCGTCTATGTTTTGGACTGTTTTAGGACTTGTCCTGCTGTGTTTTTTTTTCAACTTCGATTCGCTTTACCTTTGTTCACAGCTTTTTTTGCGTGAAATCACTTTGAGTTCTCAAGGCTAGTTTCGTTCTTCGCTCGTTATGCTCAAAGTGTTTTTAAACAGCAGATGATCATCAGAGCAATCAAAAATCAGTGTCGAAAATCTAAACAGAATCCATATCGAAAAATGAATTCCAAATTAGAAATGGGAATCTCAGTTTTAGATGCCCACTATTTGATATCTTCTTCTACGCCTGAGTTATTATCTCTAATATTTTTTCCTGTCTATACTAGCCCCTTTATTCCTCCATTTTGAAACAGGAGCGTGTCGAACTACGAGATGACATCAAAACAATTTGCGTTTTGATTTTTTGTTGAATTTTTTTTTTCGGTTTTTGATCTTTCGATCCCAATCTGAGTTATGGGAATCAATATCGACTATCTTTAGGCAATCTGCTGGTTCTGTCTGTAAGTTTGGGAAATTCTGTGGTGGAAATTAGTTTTCTATCTGTTGGTTATCTTTCTGTTTAGTTGATATTAGTTTTCTATTTCTTTGATTTTGTTTCTCGCTATTGTTTCTGTGTTCATTCTTTAATTTAGCGCTAATCTATAGGTGTTGACCCTATGAGGTGCCAGTGAAGGCTAGAGCTGGCGTTTTTCAGTAAGTTAAATACATAAGTCTCATTTTTTGAATGCTTGCGAAGAATTTGTAAAAGTTGTTCTTAAAATATGTTTTTTTGTGAATAAATTTTGGAGAATATTGTTGATTTTGTCATTTATTTCCTTTCCCTTTCCTCCGTTCTGTATATGTGAACTATTGTTAGTTTTCCTATCATTTGGTTTTCATTGAGAGTTTGAAAATTAACCTTTTTGCAAGTTTTTTTTTGCCAATAGGTGTTTTTGAGTCTCAAATTTGAGGAAATATTTTTCAGATGCTTTATTAGTTTTCGTTGTCAGATATATTTACATTGTTCATTTTCATGTTATTGTTTTACATTGGTTATAATTATTAAGTATGGTGTTAACTATGTCTGTTAGGCGTTAACTATGTCTGTTCAGTTTTCTACCGGGTCGTTTCCGGAATTCTTAAGGCAATGGTTTGTAAACAATTTTTTTTGTTGAATTTTAAAGCAGTAAAGGAGATGTGTAAAACAGTTTAGAAGTCTGATTGTTGAGCAGAATTGCAGAGTGAAGTGAAATGAATTGTTTTTTCTTACAGTTGTTTTCGAAAGAGCAAGAAATTGGGGTTGGAATAAGTTTTCTCACGTGCGGCTTTTTCAAGTGGGTTAACTTATTTTTTGTTTGAAATTTCCAATAGACTACGATTGTAATTTTCAAGTTGTTTGGGAAGCGTATAAAAATAGTTTAATGTTTTTTGTAATACATTATCAAATTTTATACATTTGCAGGTATAAACAATCGGTGTTTTCGTTTTAAAAATATCACAGAAAAAGAGAAATGTAAATGTATTTGTCTTCTGTGCAGTTTTTCTTCATTTCCTCGAAACCTGAGCAGTTTTAGCTACTAGTAACGCCTCTCCAGTTTAGACAGTATAAGGTGCCCGGTTCATGTTTTTCAATTTGACAAGATAAAGCTTATTGTTGTTATATGTACCTGTATTTAGAATTAATTGAATTTTTCTTGTTGTAATTCGATATAAAGTTTGCCCTTTTTTTGCTGTTATTTGGCCTTTTTCTGTTTTGATCAGACAGATCGGAAAATTAATTTGTCAGATACTAGTTATTTGGTGATACTACGTTTTCTGGAATTCTTCCGGCTGTGTTTTCGTAAGTATGCGGGCAAAAGATGTTTAGGGAGTGAAAAAAGTTTGAAAGAGTGGTTTAGGTGAAGAAATATGAACAGCGGAGAACAGAATCTGATAATTTTTTTAACATATACTTTTGAAACATCGCGAAATGTAGATGCATTTGAATGTTTTTGTTCACATGTGGCTTTTCATTCTTTTTTTGTTTTGGTTAGTTTGAAGTCTTAAAGTTTATTGCATACTAACGTAATATTGAGGTGGCTTTGATAGCGTTTTGATAGTTTTTTGGTAATTAAAGCTGGTTTCATGCCAATTTGAAGCTTCTTAATCAATTTTTTGGCCCTTCTGTTTTGTTTTATAGCATTTATTGACATTTCGATTAACCCTTTTTAATTTTTGGCATCTTCTGCTACAACTTGAGATTTTTCGGTACTAGGAAATTTTTTCTATGAAATCTGCAAAAAAACTTCTTTCAATTTTTCTCAAATTGTTTTGTTCTTTTTTTCGAAATTAGCTCTGATTGGAAGCTTAATATGGCTGGCCTAGTATTGTAATTTTTTTTTGTAAATTACGTGAAGAAACTTTTTCTTGTTTGTGGCCTTTTTATATAAAAAGTGAACTGAATCGAAAATTGAATGTTTTGTTGGGCGCAGAGGACTTCGAGTATGTTTTTTATTAAGTAAGCGAGCAAAGATACCGGAATTTCTGGCAGTGAATGAAATTCGAAAAAAGTGTTTCGATGGACATTTTTCTGGAGCGGAAAAAAGATATTGTTTTTTTTCTTACCCTCTTTTGAAAGAGCGAGAATTATAGGTTTGAAAAGTTTTTGCTAAGCGATAAAATTTTTTGTCCACATGCTGTTTTTTTGTGTCTGAAAAATTAATGCAGCCCAAAATAAGTATAATGAGGCCGTTTTGATACCCTATTGAAAATCTTTGGTAACTAAAGGGGCTAGTTTGACCTATTTTTTTTAAAAAAAAAACTATAGTAAGGATTTTTAGGCTGTTTTAGCGACGTTTCATTGCATTTTTGAAATGCAATGAAACGTTGACTGAAATGAAGCCTAGTGTTTGGAGGTGTCTTTTATTACAAATTCAAATAAATTTCGTTTCTACTAAGTGTTTATTTTAATGAAATTTGACAAAAAATCACAAAATTTTTCTATCTCTTAGTTTTTCTCTTTTTTTCAAAGCTGGAGATATTTGTGGGCTCATGGATGTCTGCCTAATATTGTGCCAGCCCCGTAATAGTCCCATGGATCGATATATCTTTTTTGTATGTGTACCATTGGAAAGTTATTGAGTTTTTTCATATTTTTTTCGCTAATTTACTTTTTGTGCAATTTTTTGTATATATGACTGATGATTTTTTTTCCGTTTTGATGCGTTGTACCTGTCCATAGTGGTTGTTAGAAATGCTATTGTTGGCGAAGACGTATTCGATTTAATTTCGGAATTCTTCGGGCTACGTTTTTAATCCTTTTTTAATTAGTGAATTGGAATGAAAAGCGCAAAAAATGATGAGAGTCGGGTAAGTGTTGAACGAAATTGAAAAATGGAGTGAAAAGAGAGTGGTTGTTCCTACTGCTTGTTTAGAGACAGCGAAAACTTCAACTGTGAACAAAGTGTTTTTAAGCGGGCAAATGTTTTTGATCTATTGTTGCTTTTTCAAGCGTTTTTTTCGATTACAAGGTCTGATTAATAGCCGCACAGCGATAGCTGGGGCTAATATAGGCCTTGCCTTCTCTTGGTTTTTTTTATTTCGTCGTTGCGATTTTTGTTACGACCATATGAGGTAACAAGAACTTCAAATCTGCTTTTTGTTCATTTGTTCATGCAATTTCAACTGAAGTGCGTGCGTGACGTCATTTTTTGCTCTTAGTGGAGCAAGTTTTTTTTTGTTCATCTGCGTGATTAAATTTTTGGTCACACTTGACTTACCTCACTTTCAAAAATGACTTCCTCACTTTGAAATTGACTTTTAATTACTTTAATTCAAAAAGATAAGGTCAAAAGGGTGTGTGTCACTCTGAATGAAGGTTATTAGAGAGCAGCTAATAGAGGCAGCAAAAACTTGTACAGATTTCTAATCAAAATATAACAAATCAGCCTTCAATGAACAGACGATTTTTTTGTCTGTCTTTTTTTACTGTTTTTTGAGACTGGAGATCTTCAAAGCTATTGCTGCTATTTTCTGGCAATCTGCCAGCTATGTTTTTGCTATTTCTTCTAATTTTAATCTTGTTTTGATATTGGTTTAAAGGTTTCTGGTAATTTATGAGTTTTATTCTATTCTTGCGGGTGTTTGAAGCTTCTTTTGCAAATTAGCCAAAAAGCGATAGCTGAAACTATTGTGACGTCAGTTTTCACTCTTTGTGGAGAGTGTTTTTTGCTCATTTGCGTTATTAAATTCTGGGTTACACGTGACTTAACCCGCTCTCAAAAATGACTTCCTGACTCCAAAGTTGACTTTTCCTTACTTTAGTTCAAAGAGATAATGTCAAGTAAGTGCGTGTCACGCTAAAAGAAGCAGCAATAAGTTAAGCAGACTTAATCAAAATGTGACATCTGAGCATTTAAAAAAAAACAAGAAGTTTTGTTGATTTATTTCTTACGATCTTTTTAAAACTACAGATCTACAAAGCTATTGCGTTTTTTCTTTAAACTGAGCTGAGCTTGTTAGCTTTTTGTTCTGTGAGTTTCAACGCTCTCTTTAGAATAAATGAAATGTTCTTTAGATTTGTGTGGACTTGTATTATAAGCACAAAATTGAAAATTTTTCTTTTAATTTGTTTTTCTGAGCATATTTGTCATATATTGACTTCCATTAATTAGTTCTTTTTCAAATGAGTTGATTTAGTAGGTCTAGTTTTTTGAAAGAATAGCTTGATGATGGGGACTACTTGTTTCCTACATTTTTCCTGCTACGTTAATTCGGTCGGAATGTTCTGAGACATTTAGTTGGGTTCTGGCGAATTTTCACTTCGAGTCGATTCCGGACTCTTCCGTTATGTTTTTGAGATTTGTGCACACATTTTTCATGAAGGCAAATTGAAGTAGTGATTTCGGTCACGCCGAAACAGGTACTTTAGCGCAAAAATAAATGGTTTGCGGCTTGGAATTTGCAACTTTGTACTCAAAACTGCAAAATTAAATAGAGAAGGTCTGTAGAGCCAGATATTCTGATACATTGCCAGAATTAACTTCGAAACTCTGACTAAACATCTCTAATTGATACGCGGTGCAGGATGTACGTCAGAAGTGTGCGATGACTTCAAGCAGAGTCATGTAACCTATGTAATTGACTGAACTGCGTTTGCAGGTTCTGCTAAAAAGTTCATTGACGTGAACAGAGAAGCACTGGAGAGTGAGTACGTGACTGAGAACTTGCATCAGTGGATAGACTTAATATTTGGGTACAAGCAGAAAGGAGACACGGCGGAGCAGTTTGACAACCTCTTTCATCCACTCACTTACGAGGGGGGATACGAAGAGGCATTGAGGGGCTGTGGGGAATTTGTGGGTAGCAACACCGCAGCAGCCCTCAAAACTCAGGTTATTAAAAATTCCTGCTGTGATTTGGTAACTATTCAAATATTCAGGGAGAGCTGAAGTGGCTGGTAAATTTTTCAGGCTATTAGGCTCGCACCTATTGATGTCTTTCATGCGATGAATCGTTGAATTTAGGCAGACCGGATTAAGCGTTGTGTGATAGTTTGTAACGACTTGTAATTTTTAAGAATTGAAGAGTCTATATGGTGGCCTGCTATCTTACGACTCGAAGAAGAATATCGGATAACCGTCGTTTTGTCTTTTTAATAGCCGCCCTCATCTTCTCAGCCGACTATTATAGCGCTCCTATTTTTTTACAATTCAAAGAATTTGAATTGTATTTGGGCGCTGTCTTTTTAATAGCCGCCCTCATCTTCTCAGCCGGCTATTATAGCGCTCCTATTTTTTACAATTCAAAGAATTTGAATTGTATTGGGGCGCTGTCTTTTTTTTTAAGATCTGTTCACGCATTTTCATAATTTTTGAAGTCAAATTGGAGTAGTGATTTTGGTCACGCCGAAACAGGAAGTGGAGCGAAAAAGCGAGTGGTTTTGCGGCGTGAATTTTCTTCGCTCTAATTTTAAAGTAGAGTGAGAAAACGGTGTTTGAACAAAAATTCGGTTTCTCGGTAGTGATTTTTTGTTCACATGCGGCAATTTCACTCTGATTTTTACGGTTTTTTCGATTTTTTGGATCAGATTTTTTTCTAAATGGTTTTCCCAATCCATTCACAGCTCTTTCTAGGCCTAGTTTCTTTGTTTGAATTAAATTTTAAAGTCTGACAGTAGTTTTTTTGTTCACATGCGGCATTTTGACATTGATTTTTTTTTTATTTTGTTTTTTTTTATCTGATTTTTTTGAATGGTTTTCTCAATTCACTGATATTCCATTCTAGATCTAGTTTTCTTTTGTTTAGTCAATGAAAATTCTTTGAATTGTACGTCAGGACTTGTCCTGCTATGTTTTTTTACTTCGTCGAATAAAAAAATGTTTCGCTTTACCTCATTTTGCCGCCTTTTCAACATTTTGCGTGAAATCTTTTTGACTTCTCTAGGCTAGTTTCTCTCTTCTCTCATTCTGCTAAAAGTGATTTTGTACATCAGTTGCTCAGCAAACCAATTCAAAATGAACAGAGATAGTACAAAAATGGATGTCAAATAGAAACGGGATAAACCCATAAAGCCCAATTTTAGATGCCCGCTATTTGAACGTCGTTCCTATAAGTCTTATTTACCATCTCTAATGCTTATTGTTATTGATAGTAGCCCATGTAGCCTCTCTCTAAGAAACAGAAGTATGTTCAACTACGAAATGCCATCAAAATAAATCGGACTTTAAAAAATGTTTTTGTACAAAAATCTTTTTTTTTTCAATATCTTCTGTTATTTCAATCCCAATCATGCTTATTGGAATCAACGGCGGCTATTTTCCGGCAATCTGCCGGGTATGTTTTAAGATCTGTTCACACATTTTTATGATTTTTTAAGTCAAATTGGAGTAGTGATTTTGGTCACGCCGAAACAGGAAGTGGAGCGAAAAAGCAAGTAGTTTTGCGGCGTGAATGTTTTTCGCTCTAAATTTAAAGTATAGTGAGAAAATTGTGTTTGAACAAAAATTCGCTTTCTCGCTAGTGGTTTTTTATAGCTGCGAAGCTGTAAGCTGAGCGAAGCCATATTGCGGTGCTCTCTTTCGGTGACGAAACGGAAAAAAGAGTTTCGTCGTCTGAAGCTCTTCTTTCGTTTTACATTTGTTCACGCAAAGCTGAAAAAGTCAATTTTTCTTAATGACTTCTTCCTCTCACTAACGGCATGTGCGCGCGTGACGTCATTTCTCACTCGCTTTAGCAAATTTTTTTAGGTTAATTGCGTGATTAGATTTTGATCATACGTGACTTACCTCACTCAATAAAGTGACTTTTGCACTTTAAAACTTAAGTTTAGTTTGAATTTGTTTAAGGTCACAGGAACTCATTTGTGCTGTAAAGGTCCCTAATAAGAGGCTTCTGCGGAATGAATTGTAACAAACTTTATTTATCGCTGAATGTTTTTTACCTAGTTTTTTGAGCGGCGTAGATTTTTTTTCAATTTAGATCTGTATCTGTTTCTATCTCTATTATATGGCACTCAGGTCCATTCTTTCGCAGCTATTCCGGCAATCTGCTGGCTATGTTTGTTCACATGCGGCAATTTTACTTTTACAGTTTTTAATGTTTTTCGATTTTTTGGATCGGATTTTTTTCTAAATGGTTTTTCCAATCCATTCACAGCTCATTCTGGACCTAGTTTTTTTTTGTTAGTATAAAAATTACATATCTCACTAATGGTTTTTTGTTCTCCCTAGCAGCATTTTGATATTGATTTTCTGTTTTTTTTTGTTTTTTTTTATCTGATTTTTTTTAGAAATGGTTTTCCCAATTCACTCATTGTCCGTTCTAGGTCTAGTTGTTTGTTAAGTCAATGAAAGTTCTTTGAATTGTACGTCAGGACTTGTCCTGCTATGTTTTTTCATTTCGACAACACTTCAAATCTGTTTTTTGTTCATTCATTTTTGCAATTTTGACAACTGCTTGTGTCGTGTTTAATGTCAGTGTTAATTAATAGATAATGCTGGTTCCTGAAGTGAAAGTTCAATAAAGTTTGCAAAAATTGTTAACCCATCCCTCCAATGGGTGGCAGAGATGCTGTTTGATTTGGTTTATCAAAATATTTAGTATCCAATTTGTCTTTCGGGATGAAATGTTTCAGTTGTTTGAATTAAATTTTCATTTCTCGCTAGTGGTTTTTTTTGTTCACATGCGGCATTTTGCATTGATTTTCTGTTTTTTTTTCTTATTTTTTTTTGATTTTTTTAAAATGGTTTTCTCAATTCACTCATAGTCCATTCTAGGTCTAGTTTTTCTATTTAGTCAATGAAAATTCTTTGAATTGTGTGTCAGGACTTGTCCTGCTATGTTTTTTTACTTCGTCGAACTTTTTTTTGCTTTACAATTTTGCCGCTTTTTCGACATTTTGCGTGAAATCTTTTTGACTTCTCCAGGCTAGTTTCTCTCTTCTCTCATTCTGCTAAAAGTGATTTTGAACATCAGTTGCTCAGCAAAGCAATTCAAAACAAACAGTCAGTATAAAAAATTGGAGTCAGAAATAGAAACGGGATAAACCCATGAAGCTCAATTTTAGATGCCCGCTATTTGAACGTCGTTCCTATAAGTCTTAGTTACCATCTCTTATGCTTATTGGTATTGATAGAAACAGAAGTATGTTCAATTACGAAATGCCATCAAAATAAATCGGACTTAAATAATTTTGTACAAAAATCTTTTTTCAATATCTTCTATTCTTTCAATCCCAATCATACTTATTGGAATCAACGGCGGCTATTTTCCGGCAATCTGCCGGGTATGTTTTTTAGTTCTCTCAAGTTGCCTGTTTTCTTCTCAATTTCAGGGAGGCAAGTATATTTTCGTTTTAATATTAGTACTTTTGTATATAAACTTCTTCCTGCGATACACCAAAATTTCAACTGCACGAAACATCGATTTATTTGAAAAAAACATGAACCAAGACAATGCCTTTGAAGAGAGTGAACCCAATGTATCGGTAAATGAAGCAGTGGAAACTAACAATGAGTTATGGGAATGCCCATTAATGAGCAACGAAAACCAAGAAGTCCTGCCAACTTTAAAATTTCAAGGCAACACGCCCTCTTGTCTTGATGTGCAAACGAACACTCGTCCCGTAATCCATCAACAAACAGCACTAAATAAAGGAATGGAAAGAGGATGTGCTGTGTTAAGTCCCGTAAACGAAATTTCACTAGAACCAGCTGTGGTGAAATCAATTGATGAGAGCATTCACAAATCAATCACTAGCCTTATTCCCACTATCATGGAAACTATTCGCAGCGAATTGAGAGTGACGATAGACGAAATAGTTGACAAAAAATTAAATGAGCTGAGATCAGAAATGCAGTTCGAGCTGGATATACAAGTTGCGGACGCCAAATTAAAAACCCTCGCAGAAACAGAAATTCTTGAAACATACAATAGAAGGGACAATATTAAAGTCATTGGGTTACAATCAATACATCGCGAATCTTATGAGGAAACGGCCAATTTAATCAAGGGACTAGCTACTGAAATGAACGTTCAAGTTGATGAAAGAGATGTTTCGATTGCACATCGGTTACCATCAAAAAGTGCAAACAAACCAGTAATTGTCAAGTTTACTAGACGTGTCAGCAAGATTAACATGCTCAGAAGTAAACGAAATTTGAGGTCTTCCAGCGAATATGAAATTGTACGAATTTACGAAGACCTGAGCAAAGCGCGTTTAAAATTTTTAAATTTGATAAAAAATGACCCGAGAATTGAAAGCGCTTGGTCGAGAGAGGGTGTAATTTTTACAATTGGAAACTTGACGGAAAAACTTATAAGTTCAATGATCTCTATGACGCCATCTCTATGACTTGATGCTTTCCTCAAAAACGAATTACCACACGACTTCCATACAACTTCCGAAGCCAATCAAATGGAAATAAGAACGGATTGGCATCAAAACGAACAAACATTTTTTCGTCGCTAATGATAATGTAAAAATTAACAACCCTTTGAATTACATAAATATTGTAAACGTTAATATTGGATCAAGAAGGAAGCATTTCAATGATCTGGAGGCATTTGTTTTAAGTCAACAGTGTCAACCTGATGAGCTATGTATAACGGAAACATGGCTTACTGATGAAGACGACCCTGGTTGCATGCTAATTGCAGGATATACGAGTTTCTTTGTGAAAAATCGTAAATTTAGAGGGGGTGGGGTAATGATTCAATGCAAACCAAGTTGCCAAGTTATTAAGGAACGTGAAACAAGTTTTGATGAATCACTCTTTGGTGACATTAATTTAAAGGGTTACAATTTGAGATTAGCTGTTTACAATCCACCCAGAACGAATAAAATTGACTTCATTGAAAAATTCGACAATAACTCATCCGATCAACCAATGGTCGTCTGTGGGGATATGAACCTCGGCGTAAGCTCAAGAAACCGACGAACTCAAAACTATTTAAATTGCATTGAAGCAATTAATTTTAATATAAAACCATTCGAAGCAACACGTTTGACCCTGAGCTCAAAAACATGCTAGGACGATTTTATTTATCAAAGTTTGCTTAATGAAAAAGTGGAAGTGCTTGAACTGCAAGGCATTGCTGTTCATTACCCAATTAAAATAATGCTGTCAGCAAAAATTGAACGCGAAAATAGCAGAAAGTTTTTTCGTGATGTTAGTTTTACAAAAAGCCCTAGTCTTGTACTTGAATATAAAAATTCATTGCTACAACATATACAAGCCAATGAAGATCTCATATATCAAAATAATTGTCCTTGCTCAGCTTTCAGCGAATTCTCTCGACTTTTCCATGAAGTAACTGATTTTGCGCCAATAAGAAATGCAAAGAAGAAATCCAAAATGCCCGTATGGTTTAAAAAACGTTTAAAGAATTTACGAAACAAGCGAAACGAGGCACTTTTCAAATGGAAAAGAGAAAAGGAAATCACGAAACTACTTGAGCAGTTTAGAAATCGAAAACATTTGCTTTAGCAGGAATTAAAAATGGCAAAAAGGTTCTATCTGAATAAATTCTTTTCTTATTTAGGAAATTCTCGGCAGACTAAATGAGTTGAAAGGCAAATCGTCAAATTCAATTAATATACCGCTTTTGAGATCAAGCTTCAACGACAAAACTGAACTAACAGTTGAAGATAATGCAAATCTTTTCAATAAATTCTTTGCCACTATTGGATATAACATAAGTGAACACTTAAAAAAAAAACCTTTTACTCCGAATTTTTCATCTGAAGAAACCTCTGTTTTACCAGACAAATAGAATCGAAGTAATAGGAATTGTGGCACAGCTGGATAACAAATTTTCGTCAGGCGATGATCTAATAAATAATGTTCGATTTAAGACTTCGGTGGAAGTGGTAATACAATACTTAGTCTCCTTGATTAATTTTTCTATTCAGAGGGGAATTTTCCCGAAAAGAATTGGCAAAAGCAAAAGTTTTCCCGCTTCATAAAGAAGATTCCAAACTCAAAGAAAACAACTATCGCCCAATTTCACTTCTAAATGCCTGGAGTAAAATTTATGAGCGTGTTGTTTTTAATCGAATTTACTATTACTTCGAATCACGACAACTCTTTTACTGTAAACAATTTGCCTTTAGGTCTAAACATTGTACTGTTGATGCGTTAATTGAACTTACTGAGAAAGTGAGAATGAGACAGAGCTCCTCAAACGTTTTATGTTTTTTTTCTAGACCTGAAGAACACTTTTGACACAATTAACCGCGATATCTTACTTTATAAACTTGAAAGATACGGACTAAGAGGTAATTGTTTGAGTTTGTTAAAATCATATTTTGAAAACACATATCAAAGAGTTGAAGTAAATGGAGTATCATCAACTTGGAGATATTAACCAAGGAGTTCCTCAAGGATCAATGATAGGACCGTCATTATTTCTAATTTTTATAAATGACATGCCAAACGTCTGTAAAAGTGTTAACATTATTCTTTTTGCCGATGTTACAAATAATGAAACCATAGGATGTACAAACAAAGAAATTGAATCAGAATTTGAAGCAATCAATGATTGGCTTGAAAGGAACAAATTAGTACTAAACTTGGAAAAAACAGTTAAGATGAATCTGAAATCATTATCCGTAGACACGACATTTTACCTGAACTCCAATAATATACCAATGAAACCTGTGTGCAAATACTTAGGAATAAATTTAGACAGAAAGCTCTCATTTCAGTCCCATATTGACAATTTGAAGGAAAAACTCAGTAGGAATCGTCTCTAAGCTCAGACCTTATATACAACAAAAAAAGTTGTTAGAATATTATATTACTAATGTTGCTCCTATTTTGCAATATGGTGCTTTATTTTTTTGCTGCTGCAGCTACTCGTCTCTAAAACCCATCCCTCTTTTACAAAAGAAGATAATTAAAGTTATTCACCTCAGAAAACAAGCGATCACTGCGACGACTTATTTGCGAAGAATTCAATCTTAACAATGTATGAACTACACGTTTACGAACTTGTCAAGTTTGTTCTGAAAGCTATAAACAGTCAACACACACAAGATTTTTGCAATAATCTTTTCACTTTTAAACAATCCTGCGTAAGGGTAACCAGAAGTTCCCAACAGAAATTGTTAGAAGAGCCCTTTTGTAAAAGAAAGATCGATCAAAGTTCCATTTGGTTTCGAGGTGCTAAACTTTATAACAGAATGATTAAGTTTGGAGTTATTTCATCAGACTTGGATTTGTCTTCTGGATAGAAATTATACAATTTTTTCCACCAAGTAAAAATCACCTATTTAGTCAATAATTTTGAACTAACAAGGTTTATATTTGAATGAAAGTCAAACATCATAGTTATTTGAAAATCAAAAATTTAACTAGACTGCAATATGATGACTAGTCAATCTATGGATCATGTTTTATTGTAACAAATTTTTCCCCGCTGGACTTTGTATTAATCTCTTTAGAAATACATATCATTAATACTACTCCAATTGTTTGTTATTTCGAGGTACTAGGTTTGTTTGATTGATACTAGGTTTTTAATACATTATGATTGTTTCGTGATTGTTTATTTGTAATTAGTGGCAGATTCAAACTGAAGATCAGCTTGATCTCGTTATCTGTCCTCGCATATTGTTGATTTGTATCACAATAAGGAAATTAATTCTTTCTTTCTTATTACGGTTCGGGGGGGGGGGGGGTAGGACACCTATTTAGTCGGAATTTTTTGCACCCGTAAAAAATATTTAGGCTACAGATTTCTCGAAATTAAATTACCCCGCTTGTCATTCGAGAGCAATTTGCCCGACGATAGTCGGTTTTATTTTTCAAGATATATATATTCACTTTTTTAGACTTTGCAAGTCACATTTGGAGCAGTGATTTCAATGTTGAAGTAGTAAAGAGAGCGAAAAAGCGAGTAGTTGAAAGCTGGGAATTTGTTGATGTTGGACAAATTTTCGGTTTTTTGCTAGTATAAAGTCGTTTAAGGCATAGCAAAAAAAACAGGCCTCATGGGCGAGTGGTCAGTGCATCTGGTTATGGATCGGGAGGCCAGTAGTTCGTATCCCGGCGGGGTCAAATGTTTTTCTACCCGCCTGTCGTTCGAGAGCAATTCTTCCAACATTAGTTGGTTTATGTTAGTATTGGGCTTGATACCCTTCAGTTAAGAAGCTGAAGTAAGCATAGGCTTAGAATTTAACTGAAATTGCACACTGAATGAGAACAATTTTTGAATTTTTTTCATCCCGATGTGCGTCTAGCGCGTCAACGGCGGCTATGTTCCGGCAATCTGCCGGCTGTGTAACAGGTTTTCGGATGGTATATAGATTCAATTTTGTGTACTCCCTACTGACAGCTAATAGTTTTTATGGTTTAAACACAATTTGGTTGCAAAAATTATTAGTGCATTTGAGTTTTGGTCGATTTTTTTTTCTTTATCACTGAATAACTCTAATAAGAAATGTTATCTGCTTCCTATTGAGGTGTAATTGAAACTTTCGAATGTTTTCAGTTGATAGCTAATAGTTTGCATATTGACAAATTTACCTGTTTTCAAAAACTGATAGTGATATTTGCCCGAATTTTCTTCTTTTTATGTTATGTTGTCCTATAGTTTCATTGGAGATAGATCCAATTGATTTTCTAGCGAGAAATAATTTGAAATATATGTTTTTTGTTAATATAGATTAACGACTATTCCAATCGGTTTTCTAATGAAAAGAAAGTGAACTCATTTAATATAACAGTCTGATTTGGTTTTTATGATTTGACACTTTGTTTCCATAAAAGTTTGTTGGATTTTTGAGTTTGGCCCAATTTTTTTTTGTTTTTGTCTGGAAGAGGGCTCATCGGGTTTCTTACGCAGTCAAATTTTTCACTCCTATTTGGTTTAGGATGTTGTTAATGTTTGTTTTTACTTGAAAAAGATTTATTTGATTAATTGAGATTTTTAGTTTTAGAAACTTTGCTTGCCGCTGTAACTTTTCGTTTTCTCTGTGGAAAATAAATAAGATTTTTTATGCTAACCAAACACGATCATGATGTTTTCTATGAGTTTAATATGTGTTTAATCATTGTGAAGTAACTTTTTTTTTTAAATATTTGGCACTTTGCCAGATATCTCAGTTTTTTTAAGCTTTATCTGGGTTTTTGTAACTTTGTTTCTCATTTGTTTTCCTTGGCCTTTAAATCGGCAATTTTGTCCTCCTTTTTTGCCTTTCGTACTATCCGTCGTCTGAAACGGTCTTGTCTGGTCGTTATTTTTTGATAAGTTTGGCACCACAGTTTTTCAAAATACGTATTATGTATTTAAATTCTTTCGTTCACTTTTATGCATGTATGGGCATATGCTTAATGGTTTTTCCTTCCTATATTTCTGCTGATGGTTAGGATGTATTTTTGTTCAATTTTAGTTTGTTAAATTAGATAATTTCGACTTATACGTTTGATTTCTGACTTATCTCCCTCACTGTTTCAATTGAATGGAATGTAGAATTCATTCAGCAAATTTACAAGAATACGTTCAAGGTCAAAAAGCGAAATCAAAAGCATTTGGATGAGTCAATAAAGCCTCTAACCCTAACCCTATCTTGGCCGATTTCAACATTTCAGTCGAGTTCATTGAAACTGCAGACCAAATTAGAACACGTGTTGACACTAAAAAATAAGGCTGCCGTCAAATTTTTTCTAACTGTTTCAATTCCAACGTCGTTCAATGGTGTCAATGGTGGCTATTTTTCGACAAATGTCAGGCTATTTTTGTTTATATCATTAATGGTTTCTTAAATAAAATGGGATACAATAATATCTCCAAATCTAATCTCGGAAATTTTGTGTTGTTAAATGAATTTTATTTGGTCAGGTGTTAGAGTTCGGCCAGTGTCCTGTGCAGCTATTCTCTAAACCACACGTGAGTCGGAACGAGAATGGGCTGAAGAGTACTTGTACACGTAATCCTTTGAATCCATCTGCAGACACGTCTAAGAGTAGCAGTGATCAATCCAAACATATCATCAACCACTCAGCACTTTCTGCTATGTCTGTAAGTATTTACGCTCCTCTGATTTCACAGAAATTCTTGTTGTTCCGACCCTCTTGAGTGGGGAAGAACTATAAACTCAAATGGGTTTTTTTCGTTCCGTGAATTTTCGCCGCTCGATATATTCATCGTAGAGAGTTGAGACTGGTATAATTAGAAAGCTCGTCCAGCGTAGAATATGGAATTAAAAAGATTTTTTTTTTCATTTTCGTTTTCTACAGGGAGTTATCGAGGTTTAAACTTCTGAGAAAAGAAGAGTGAATTCACGTTGTTTTTATTCACATTTTCCGGAATTTTTGCCTAAATTGTCGTCAATTTTGCTAAAATTTGTTATAATTTTTAAGAATAGTGTAGTTGATTTTATTTTTGAAGACGAACAAGCATTGTTGATTGTTTTGATTTAATTTTTTTGGTCAAAAAATCTGGATAAACATTTCAAAATTTAGCTTTTTTCATCAAAAACAGCACGAAATAAGCTACTTTAGTCCACTTTGATTAAATTTGCCGACAGTACACCCCCAAACAACACTCTTACAATCTTTGTAGACTCAGAGGGGGGCTAATTCTACTTCAGAGTCCGCTGAGAGTGCACTGTAGTTAAAACTTTGCCGTTTTTTGCTAACTTTACTCGTTGATTATCAAAAATGCAGAATTTATTTTGAGTTTTCAACTAACAAATTATCTATATCTACAACATTCGAAAAATCAATTGTTCCTAACGGACAAGTATTAGCAGGGCTAGTTTTGGGCCATTCTTGGACTGTTACAATCCAAAAAAAATCGGGTTGTAATCAGTCGGTCTTTTTTTTTTAAAAAAAAAAAGACTTCTTTTTAATAATAAAGAACAGAACATATCAAATCAAAGCTCAGGAGTGATAGGTCCAACCAATTCGCTTGCTAAGCAGCTCCAAGCTAATGCATTTAGTTTTTTAATTGAAAGTTTCCGTTTCTTTTTTTAAAAATAATTGACTTTTCAATAAATAATGGCTCAATTAACTTTTCCTCTATTTTTTTCTTAATTTGTTCAACTTCCAGCTTACTGTCAGCAAAGAAAGACTGCTTCTTCTTTCTACTGATTTAGCATTTATTCTCGGTTGCAGTCTTAAGCCTGAAGTTATTGTTTTCTGGCTTTGATACTACAAGATTTCAGATTTTTGTTTGTTTTGATATTTACCAGTTTTTCACGTTTTCTAATTTTGTCACATTCTAATTTTGTCACAATTGAACATATTAAAATCCTGAAAGATATACATCAGCGTTTTAACGGCCACGACGCCTCTTTCTTGAAGAAATCAATTGAATTTTTTAATTTTGTCTCTAACTGTCATTTATACTTTGTCGTTTCGGTCGTATGAAATTTCCGGTATAGTGATAGCTTTCATTGGCTTTTCATGGAAGAATAGAAGAACCGATATTCTGATATTAGTAGATAGCTGATGGCTTTCATGACTTTGAAAACAATCGTTTTCCAAAATTTAAAAAAAAAAACTTTTTAACTTCGCAATTTTGTTCTTTTTATGTTTCTTTTTGTTTCCTAATCTCGTTAGTTAAATACAGGTCAAATATGACATTATGTTTGTCAAGGGAATAAAAGGGATTGGTGTCCCAAAATGTTTTTTTAAAGAATTTGTTATGACCTTACTGGCTTCGACACAGGTTTTTCACAAAAGAAGTAAATTAATTTGATTTTTGTCATATTTGACGTTCTTTTTGTAGATGCAAGAGATATTCTGGATAATTACAGGTCTCGAGGGCTTCCTTTTCATGAATAAAGGACCCTATTTGAATAGCTCTTTTTGCAATTAATGCCTTTCATGAATGTAATTTTTTTCGAAAAAATTTAAAGTATTACATACTTTAGCACTTCGCTTTTTTGTCTACCTGTTACCTAGTCTTACTAATGAATGGCAACGTACTACATTATAGCTGTTTGATGAAGGTGCAATCAACTATATTTTGAGTGCCAAAATTTGGCTTGACGGTTTTGACAGCGTTTTCTGGCAAGTTTCTATTGAAATTTTCTTGTTCTTTGTTGTTCTTTTTAGCCGCTTTAAAAAATGAATAAGGACAGGTCCTAATGCCCTTCTATAGAAGCAGTGGTAATCGTAAATTTGTGGTAATATTAATTGGTTCCTAATGGTATTTATTGCTTTGAAGTTAACTCTTTCAAAAAAATAAGTTAATTTTTTTACTTTACTGTTTTTGTTCTTTTTTGTATAATTATTACCAAACCTTTTTATGGACTGGTCGCATATGTTTTCTGGTGATTTATAAGTTATTTTTGTTTAGTTTTAGGTTTATCTGACGGTATTTTGACTTTGTTATTAAATTTAGTTTTTAAGAGGGACATAATTATTAGTAGATAGCTGATGGCTTTCATGACTTTGAAAACAATCGTTTTCCAAAATTTAAAAAAAAACTTTTTAACTTCGCAATTTTGTTCTTTTTATGTTTCTTTTTGTTTCCTAATCTCGTTAGTTAAATACAGGTCAAATATGACATTATGTTTGTCAAGGGAATAAAAGGGATTGGTGTCCCAAAATGTTTTTTTTAAAGAATTTTGTTATGACCTTAGGCTTCGACACAGGTTTTTCACAAAAAAGTAAATTAATTTGATTTTTGTCATATTTGACGTTCTTTTTGTAGATGCAAGAGATTTTCTGGATAATTACAGGTCTCGAGGGCTTCCTTTTCATGAATAAAGGACCCTATTTGAATAGCTCTTTTTGTAATTAATGCCGTTCATGAATGTAATTTTTTTCGAAAAAATTTAAAGTATTACATACTTTAGCACTTCGCTTTTTTGTCTACTTGTTACCTAGTCTTACTAATGAATGGCCACGTACTACATTATAGCTGTTTGATGAAGGTGCAATCAAATATTTTTTGAGTGCCAAAATTTGGCTTGACGGTTTTGACAGCGTTTTCTGGCAAGTTTCAATTGAAATTTTCTTGTTCTTTGTTGTTCTTTTTAGCCGCTTTAAAAAATGAATAAGGACAGGTCCTAATGCCCTTCTATAGAAGCAGTGGTAATCGTAAATTTGTGGTAATATTAATTGGTTCCTAATGGTATTTATTGCTTTGAAGTTAACTCTTTCAAAAAAATAAGTTAATTTTTTTACTTTACTGTTTTTGTTCTTTTTTGTATAATTATTACCAAACCTTTTTATGGACTGGTCGCATATGTTTTCTGGTGATTTATAAGTTATTTTTGTTTAGTTTTAGGTTTATCTGATGGTATTTTGACTTTGTTATTAAATTTAGTTTTTAAGAGGAACATAATTAATGTTTGTTGTTGTTGTTTGATTTTGCTGCTCGTCTTGACTCGCTTTCTTAATATTGACATATTACAGCAATCTAATGCATCAATTTTTGATCCACTGAGTTATTTGCTTTGGAGGCTATCTTATCGTTAATACAGAATTTTTTGAAAAAGACTTGGGCTTTTTTGGGTTTCGCAAAAAATAATTTTTGGGTTTTTCTATCTGTTCCTCATTTGGTAGACAATTATGCCAAAATTGTGGATGGGCGGGGTCGGAACCTTATGTGCCATCGCACATTACCGAGCCGCCTTGTTTCTGATTCAGTATCAGCGAAGCGTCAGGAATTTTATTTTGGATTTTCTCATGCTTTTTCTAGCTCGTCGTTTTTATCAAATTTTGAGCATGCGACATCGATTACACATCAAAAGCTTAATATAAGTAATTTTTACAGCTCGTGGCATCATACTTTGTTTTATGAGATGCCTTGAAAATAGTTAACTAAACGAAAATGGCTGATTGAAAGCGCTCTCCTTTTTACAACTCGAAGAGGAGCTATGGTGATCTGTTTTTAGGACTCGAAGAGGAGTTATGGTTTTCTGTTTTTT
Source organism: Convolutriloba macropyga (assembly GCF_964194025.1). NCBI lineage: Eukaryota > Metazoa > Xenacoelomorpha > Acoela > Convolutidae > Convolutriloba > Convolutriloba macropyga. The sequence goes on along the minus strand of NC_134475.1, from coordinate 51,923,153 downwards.
TTTTGATAAGTGAGCGAGCAAGAAAACTGAACTTCAGGGAGTAAATGAAATTCGCAAAAGTTATTTCAGTGACCAAATTCGAAGGGCGGAGAAAAGAGGGAGTGGTTTTTTTGTTCATGCAATCTTTTGAAACAGAGCGAGAAATGTAGGTGTGAAAACATTCGCTAAGCGAGTTCGTGTGCGGCTTTTTCAATAGTTTTTTTTTTGTTTTTTGAAACTTTTATGTTGTCTAAGAGCTTATTTCAGGCTGAAGTTATAGTTTTAAGGTTGTTTTGATAGCGTTTTGTAGGTTTTTGTAATTAAATGGAGTTTTACGCTGTTTTGAAAGTTTTTCAAATAATTTTTCGATTTTAATGCTATTTTAGCGATTTCTGGCCAATTATTGTATTGTATTGCTTTTACTTGTTACTAAATGTTTTTGTGCTTTTATGTGCTTGTCCATATTTGTATGAGCAGTTAAATTGTTTCGATTACTTGCAATATTCTTTTACCTTTGTCTTTGTACAAATCAAAAAGTTAATTGAATTTTTTTTGTCTAAGTTACTTTTTAGTTAATTTTTTTAAATTCATTTAAAATAGTTTTCTCTTCTTTGATGCTCACTGCGATGCGAAACTAGAAATTCAGGCTGTTTTTGGCGAAGGTATCTTCGAGTCTTTGCTCGAATTCTGCCGGCTATGTTAAATTGCTCTTGAACGAAGCATGCTGCAATTGATTAGAGCTCTCTCAATCACAATTTCAAGCAGCTGAACTCAATTGGCGGCAATTTAATACTGAAAGTCAAATAAAAAGTGCTGAAACTGGTGATGGTTTCCACTTTAAATCTTAATAATAGTGGTATATCTTAACCACTGTTGTTATTTGAAGCCCACTATTGAACTCCTAGTCCCATTTGGGCTCCCCTCCTCCCTCCCGCCCCCGACTGAAGCAGGCGCAGGCTGCAATTGATTAGAGCTCCCACTAGTCGTTCGAGAGAAATTCTTCCGACGTTTAGTCGGTTATGTTTTTAATCGGTGACTGCTTTTCACAGGATGCAAAGTCAAATGTCGCACGTGAAAACAATTGTTTAGTTCGAACTGCTGAATAAAAGTCAAAAGTAGTGCGAAGGAGAGAGTGGTTTTAGTTCATGCAGTATTCTAAGAGAGAGCGAGAAGTGTGAAAAGTGTGAAAAACTTTTCACTGAGCGAGCGATAATGTTTTTCCCAATCATTATGGCTAGTAAAAATATGTATGAAAGCATTTTTTTACTATGTGAGGCAAATATACGGACTTAAACAGGCTTCATTATTCTATTCAATTTGAAAATGGCAACGTAGATTGCAGGTTTTTCTTTCTGGTATACTTTTTCAATCACTAGTGTGATCATTGGTATCAATCGCAGACACTTTGAGGATAAGAATTGCCTTTTTGTATTTGAGGTGCCAAATTTAATCAGCAACCCCTACTTCGATGCACCCAGCATATCATTTATGACCAATAGCAACCATCACAGCGGAGGCTACAATCTCAACACTCCGCTCTCAGTGTCAACTAACTTCGAAAAATTCGAGAACAGCACTAGTAAAGAGATCAATTTGACGTCGTCAACCAAAGAAACATCTACCCAAGAGTCACAGTCAGTAGGTAGAGGAGGGCTCTTCAGCTCTGCTTGGAGAAAAATGACCAGAACATCAGCTGCGACAAGTCCAGAAGATAAAACGTCTAATAGCACCTCAATATTTGGTCTCAGCTACCCCTCTGCAACCACGTCCCCAACCGCCCCGGTAGCAAATAATCTTAATGTCAGTTCTGGTTGGGGTTCTGGCTACAAACATAAATCGGATTACGATTTGAGTCAGACTAGGAGCACTCACCCAATAGAAAATATATCACAGTTGACTCAACCGTTAGTACTTTAGTTTCTAATCTAGTTCTGACGTAGCGCTTATTTGGTACGTAGTACACTATTGTTAGAAAGAATTGATTAAGTTGCCTCAAAATATTTAGTACCGCAGTCTAATATGTTGGTATGTTATATTCTATATGGATTAATCTGTTAATTTTGAATCTGTTACTATTGCAGGGAAGGGGGGCGTCGATATTAATAGGCATTCTATCATTTTAAGGGCCGAGAAACGAAGTGCTGCGAACCCCTTAAAGCGACATGATAACGTTTTTTCGTCATGTAAATTCTTTCCAATTTACCTGACAAGTTTTTTTTACAATTGTCCCAAAACTCCATGGTCAAGTGACCAAATTATTTTCTCAATGGAATGATATTTTTAAGACATATTTAGGAGAAAAATTAAAAGAAACTCGGAATAAATAAGGCTTTTAGCCCCAACAGATGAGGTAGATTAATTTTATGACAGAGGGATACTGCTAACTACACCAATAACTATCGAATTATTCGGAGCCCCAAATAATTGCATACTTTTGGATAGCCACCGTCATCGCAGCCTTCTATTATTGCGCTCCGTTTTGGTTTCTTCGTCTCTATATTTTGCGTGAAGGCTTCTCTCTGCCAGTTGTATTCCTCGTTCCGCTCAAGTGGTTTTTAGACGGAGATGCTCAGTAAAGCAATCTAAAATGAATGGAGTCAAGGTCAAAAAATGAAATCAAAAATAGAAAACCACAACGTCCATGTTTAGAACGGTCAGTAACGAAACGAACTCAGCAATAGGAACCAGATCAACGCAAATATAAATTGGTTGTGCTATCAATTTTTTCGTGACTAAATTTTAAAGAAAATTTACTTCTGCGGAAAAAATAACCTCGATGACGTCATTTGGAGCCCCCTTAGTAAACTTGGTTGCCCCCATTGAAGCAGACTGCAAAAAATTCAAGCTCTCACTAGTCGTTCGAGAGCAATTTTTGACACGTTATTCGGTTATGTTTCTGTATTCTCGTGGAGCATAGCTTATGCCTGATAAATTTTTTGATAGTGGTTACATCGGCCATAATTTCTGTTTCCGTATCCTTGAGCAGTTCATTTCGTAATAAACTCTTCAATTAAAAGTCTCTTTTTAATTTCTCTAATGTATGCATGAGTCTGTGATTTGCACATTTTTTTGAAAATGTGTGATGCTATCATTTTCAGTGAATCTATCATTTTCAGTCTTTTATTTTCAATTTTTCAGATTATCTGTTTTTATGAGATTAAATAGTCTGATTAAACTTAACAAACAATTTCATTTAAGTTCTAAATCATTTGGTAGCCAAAGTTCTAAATAAATTGGATATTTTGGCTAATTTTGTTTGTACTATTTGCCTTGTTTTCTATCTTTGGCTCAGTGTTATGCGCCTCATATACATTCGTGTCATGCTCGAACTTATTGGTGCAATGCATGCCCGTGCATTTGACCCATTGTTAGTAAGCCTAACTCATTCACAAGCCCATAAAAATCCGAGATTATAAAGATAAAATTGTGCAATGCTCGTACTTTATCTCGTGCAAATATTTAACATCGAATGTTGTGCTCTTATCTACTTGCCAACTTAAAACAAAAACCTGGGAAAACCAAAATAGCTAGCACCATCAAAATTGTTCTAATATAGATAGCTAATATACAAGGAAAATGTCACTTGGGTATAGCCAGGCCGCAGTTGACATGGTGACAGGAGTTTTTTTTGGCAAGTTGTGAGTTGAGATTTTTTCTCTTAAAATAAAATTAACGCTAAGTGGAAGTGATAATTAAATCGTAAAACTCTGCGATCTCTGTTGTTGTAAACTATGGCGAATCTGCAGCTTTTTCGGAATTTGAAACCTTTTTCGGGATCAGAGAAAGATAACTCTACTCAATTTGAACGACAACTTTGAAGCTGCATTGAATTGGCAGCAGTTGACGAGGAGCAACAACATCGCTACCGGCATCTTCGTCTTAATAGTAATGCTTTCTTTTTTTGACCAGCTTACAGAGGCCGTATGCGAAGACTTGGATCAAACACTAGACTCATTGGGAAACTGGTATGTCAATGCTGATAAAATAGAACTTTATGAACTCCAATTCTAAAACAGAAAACTGAAGCCATCGGAGGAAAGCTTTCATGTTTTTTGACGGAGTTACAGCATCTAGTTAGTCTTGCTTTTCCAAATATAGCTACAGGGCCTGCCGCTGCTGGAGAGCTAGTAGTTGCTACTGAAGATCGTTCTAATGAGCGAGTCAGAAGGATAAAGGAGAGCTTTTCCAATGGTTTACCAAATAAGCTTAAAAATATCTACTCACTCTTCCTGACCACACCACTGGGTCAGAAGACTTATGTGAAGGCGCATCTAGAACGGCGATGCTTAAAGATCAATACCCTAAAGAAAGATGATGCTGGAATGGCATTTAGTGAAATTTCAGAGTCACAAATGACCTCACTTATCCAGAGTATGAGTGCTTTAAATAAAAATCGAACAGTTAAGACAACAGACAAATTAGTGAAGTCGCTGGAGGAGCATAAAAGTCAAAACTCTAATGCAAACTCTAATGCTTCCAATAGTCTTTTTAGACAGCCGTATGATTTCTACCGAAACAAAGGTGGATTTTACCCGAGACAGCGATTTAATCCGCCCTACCTGTTTAGCATAAACATGCAAATGCAACAACCCTGCCAACAACGAAGTCAGAGTCACGATGCACCAGGCTCTCAAAGACCGGGCTACCCAATAACAGGAAAACGGCAGCCATGCTACGTGGCTTATGGTTATCAGTCTCAAGGCCAACACTCAGCGACATCGGAAGACGCCGGAAACGTCAGGCTATCCATTTTATGCAATACGTTGCATTGGTCAAACACAGTGCACCCAGAAACCAGAAATAATGCCAAAATTGTGAACAATACGGAAACATAGTGCAGTACTGCTGGTTCGAACCTCAGCCTTATAGAAACCAGCAACTGCCATTCGATTCGATCAACAAAAGACTATGTCAACCACATTTATAACAAAACCCATTCATTCGTAACTGCTGTCCTGCCTCCTTTTTCCTCAAAATTCTTTTTTTTAATCCCTTTGACGTTTAAATCATTATTCTCAAAGTTATTACTGGACTCTGGTGTTTTTGTTAGTGCGTTTACACTAGCCATGCTTGAAAAAATCAAGCTATCTGCCCCGCAGAGAATTAAATACGTTAATACAAAGCCCTTTCCTCTTCAATAAGTGGCGAATTCAACTCATGCAAAAACCCTAGGTCAAGTTGAAATCATTTCACTCTCCCTAATCAAGTATTTCCAGGGAAGTTATTGTTGCCCAAAATGAATAACCCAAATTTAGGTTTTCATTCTATAGAAGCAACATAATTCTAATTGAGGTAGCAGCACAAAAGCTATACCTGCCTGGAATTCTTCGCAAGTTTTAGAACTGACAAAGGGTAATGGCAAAACTAGAATGAAATTCAAAAAACACATTTTGTCAATACAACCCAAAACTTGGAAATTTTCTCCAATTGTCAGGAACCAGTGGATTGTTGTCTCGACAACATTTTAGCCGATGATACAATTGCAATAGTAGATCCTAATCCACGTTTCAAAAATTCAACAGGTCTTTGCCTAACTAGCTCTTCTTCAGAAATCCAATCTTCAAAAAAGCCAATCGCTGTCTTAAACGTAACCCCAAAATGTAGTTACAGTAAGGAGCAGTAGTCAATCGATTTACCAATTTAACGCCTAAACAAGCAAAATACTTGCAACCAATTGATCCAGCTCTCTTTAATGTAGACAGCAGCGACATGAACGAGCTTGTTGACAACTCCCAGCAAAGTTTACCATAGCCAATAAAACACACTTTTTGGTTTCCTACCCCTGGAAGTTGTGGGGATCCAAATGCATGAACAGGTAATCACCAAAGAGTTTTTGAGACAATCAAATTCTTAAAAGATGAAGAAAAGCTTGAGCCAACAAAGATTTTGAGTCTAGGAAAAAATATCTTTTTTGGGTTGGGAAAATCAATTTTAATTGTACAAAAAAAAGATCAGATCGAAGAATTTTTAGTTTTTTTCCAAGATCTTCTTGTGCGACACAATTGTGATGTCGGTGAAAATGACCAGTTCAAGGTCAAGCTAACACCTGAAACACAGCAGCAACCAGTCTATACTCAGAGCTCATTCACGGCCATTCAATTGCGCGCGGAAATCCTCGTTGATTTAGCAGAAATGTAATTTTTTGGAGAAGGGCAGTGTATTAATCTACACTACCCTACTCCAAATACTCGAGCCCCCTTGGCTTTTGGTTCTAAGATTTTCTATATATTGCAACTGAAATTATAGATTCACGCAAAAGGGTTTGCACGGAGTTCATTCTGCTGTTGACAATTTTGCACACCTTATGGGGACTAAAGATCATTCTCAGTGTTGACTGTTAATAAATGTTCGACCATCTTTTTTCAGGCAAAGACCATTCCAAGTTCCCTGTGGAATGCAGTGGGTTACGTCCTTAATTGCAGTCTTGTTCTGGGACATGTCACAGTTAAAGCTAATTTTGCTCTAGAATATTTGTCTAGAGTTTTTAATAATCCGACTACCAAGCTTCAACTAAAATTGGACACGAGAATTCGAATTCCCACCAAATATTACCGGCAATAGTTTCATGTTTGCAGTGTTACTTAGAGGACCCAGATTCTGATATAATTCCAGTGTTTGATTTTTCATTCGATCTCCCCTTGATTGAATTCACTTGCAGAAGCTAATTTCTTTGAGTTTGATCTCAGCAGTAACAATCAGCCTGTACAAGAGAAACAAAGAGATAGCAATATCTAAACGGTTATCAATTGGATTAAGAAAAATTGAAACTGTATCGAATTTTTTTTCGATAATACTGGACAAAACTTTATAAGTGATATTGTTATTCCACCAAATCTTTGCGAAGAAATTTTGTTCAGAATCCACAATAGTAAGTTTATAGGACTTATCGGACCAGAAGAAACTGCTCAATTTTGCCAGAGATTCCATTTCCCGTCATATACAGAAACCCTGCTCGATTATGTTTCAATTTGTTCATCATGCTTGCAAACAAAATCAGAACAACAAAAGAGTCTAAGGACACCATTTCTACGAAAAGCGTCAGCACAATGTTTTCCAGGAGACTTACTTGAATTAGATATATTAGACAAATTATATCCCTCAGGAGGTTACGCTCACATCCTCTACGCTACAGAAGTTTTTAGTCGCTACTGGTTGGTACTTCCAAAAAAGGAACGCAGGTGCAGAAACAATCGCTAAATTGCTTTCAAATTTTCATGCGACACTCATACTTACCCACGACAATTCTCTTGTGATTGGGCTGTTTTCACGTCAAAAGTGATGGAAACTTTGTGAATTGCTAGAAGTCGAAATGAAATTGACATTTGTGAAGCATGCTCAAACAATCAGTGAACTGGAACGTAGTCATGCTATAGTAAAGCGATTTTTGCATATTTACGAAGACATAATTGTAAAAGACTGGCACCACTACGTTCATATTGCAGCTTTTGTGTATAACACCACTTATAATTCTTCAATAGGGTGACCCGACTCTGCTTTTTCATGGCTCTCAGCCGACGGAACCTCCTGATACGCGATTCAAAGGCTTAACCATCAAAAAAGCACCGCCAACAAAAAGGCACCGCCAAGAGGACTTTTTTCAACAAAGTCAAGACCGAACGAAGACACTCTTTGCTGATGCTAGGGACAATTCCATATAACAAATTCCTTAAAAAAAAATTCCTATTCCAAGCCTCTAGTACTGCATTCACATTGTCTTTTAATGATCCCGAAAATCAGTGGTACAAAAGACTTTATCTTCAAATCGGTAATTAAATGTTTACCAGCCTATCGTTTTGAGCAAGATTTAAAAGTTTCAATCTTTATAGTGCACAATGTTAATACTAACGATACACAACTCGTACACCGTATTCGTTTACGTCTAATTAATCCAAAATACGAGTTTGAAGATTTGAAAGACATTGATCCCAATATCCTGACCCAGTCACAAAAATAATTAGTGAACTTCAACTTTTTAAGTCAAACATTAAAATTTATAGCCTCTCACCACTCGCCAATCATAGTGGGATCATCTAACGGTTCCTCAATCATGCATTTTGGTGTGAGATCGTTTTAATGCTCCAGCACACCTTGCATGTTATCCTGAACTCACTGAAATTCAAACCGACTTGAAATTGAAGATAACACAAATTTAGCTGCTGATAGACAAATTTCAGACCCCATATTACAACAATCAGAGGATTAGCAACCCATTTTGAGAGCTTTATAGACCCAGAACCTGGAAAACAGTTCAGGTTTTTGTCAGAAGTACAGAAATAATAAGGCGCAAGAAGGAAATCAAGGTTTGCAACCACCTACTCAGAGTGGCAATTCGTTGATACCCGATGCTGTCCAAATTAAAATCGAGGAGTTCCTACTCAATCAAATAGCATATTATCAAAAGTGGTTCCTTTAGATCCTCCCATTTATTCAAAAAGAAAACGTCGAACATTAGCTCCACCATACCAGTGTCCAGGCGTTGAACCAACAGGGCATATGAACTTCGCCGTGAGGTGAATGTACGAAAACGCTATCAAGTGGGCTCATCAAACTTGACCGATTTTCAAAGCAAGTATTGAAATGATCTAATTGGACGAACTAATTACTTCTTGTGCTCTCCTGATACAGCAAGCAAATCAAGTCACACCAGATAACTTAACTTGACTAAAATTTGAATATCACTCCCCTCAATTTAGGCGTAACCTTTTCTGATGTCATTCAGTACACGCAATTAAACGCAGTCAGATATTTATGTCTTTTTCCAACTTTCAACTAAATTGAGCAGTACTCACAACTCGTGAACTTGAGAAAACGGATATTGACTGAAGAATGGGCACCTTTGATTACAACTTCGTTTTCGCTTGCCCAATTCTTAATCTTCCCTTTTCTCATAGCTGCAAATTCAGAACACAAAGGCATTATTTTCAATTACCACTGAAAGATACTGTTGGCTGAAAAGTTTGAACAGAATTATTTTGAGTTGCCTTTTCTACTTTCGACTAACAATTGATAAATTTATCTCTAATATCTCTTAAAAATTGGACACACTCTGGACACAACTTCACGTCGCAATGGGTTCTTGTAGAAGTTCTTGCAGAGAAAGAAAAATCTCAGAACGACTCGGTGGAACTGCAGCAAGAATTGACATAGCTGTTTCCCTCAAAAGTTAGAGCATCAACATCACGAACGAAGAGGTATTCCAGTTGTCCTAGTGCCAAGTGCTGCAGCTGGAATCTTTGGTCTGGACATGGGATTTACAGAGAAATGAGCCTGTACATTAGGACGAATGTTTGTTGGATGCAACCGGATTGGTAATAGAAATAAAGTAGATATCCCTACGACAGTTTGATGACGCTGCTCCGTTTTCTTTGGACTCTGTCCCCAACTCTCCTACTGGCAGCTTTTCGCTGCTGCGTCCCCTGTCCGGAATCTGAGTGCTACTTGTCGTTGGTTCTAAGATTCATTGATTTGATTTTTATTTCACTGTTTTTTGTGTATGTAAAAATAAAAGCCAGACCAAACTGCTAGACAAGGGACCACCGTTTTTTGTGAGCTCGGGGATTATGTGCACAGTGTGATATGGGTGAAATGATCTATTTTTTTTACTCAAATGTTATTTATTTATTTAATGTCTTTTGGCAGAGGTGTATTGTTACTAGCATCTTTAATACGAAAGGCTGACTGATCTATTGGCTCACTTGTTCCATATTTTTCTACAGAACTCTTTAGTCTGCTTATTCACGTCGTATGAGTACTTAAGCTCAATATTTGTGTTCTAATCGAGCTCACTTTTCCTCGGAATGTGTTTTAATCCTTCAGTGTGTCCAATTCTTGAAACAAAGGCATGTCTGTTGTACTAAACCAAACATAGCCATTTTCAAGCCAACCTAATTTTTAACCTGATTCCTCTTAAATGGGTAGTTTTTATTCGATTGATTATTTTATCGTTTCTAATGAAACAAGTATGTTTTTAGATAAAAGTTTGTTGCAGTTAAGACAAAAGCCTAAAAGCGGTTTGTTCAAATGCTTCCTTTTTCTTTACAGTCTTTTAAGCTTTTCCTTTGTGTTACGTGCGTATTTCTGTGGTCACTAGACTTCATAAAAGAGCTAAAGCCCTAATTTCATGTTTTTTTAAACAGTTTCAAAAGAAATACCATTTAAAACAACTTTAAAAGATAGGGCCGTCTTTTTTGAGTTTGCTAGTGATCATAATAACCTCGTGCTATATGCCCTTATTCACGTGATTTTGTGCAGCACACTATGTTTATTTCACTTTATCGGAACTGTGTGTCATTTATAATTTTTTTTTACAAAATACCAATAACAAAAAGCCTCGGCTTGTTATTTGCGCTACGCAACTCAAATTCAATACACAGAGATCAAACCTTGTACCGCGTGATATATGGGTATTACCGCAACTACCTTATGATTTCACACTCACAGTTTTTTTTATCCAAAAATATTTGAAAAAATTGCAGTAAAATTTGATACCGTTTGTCATTAAGCTAACTTTTTGAGCGCTTTGTTCTTTCGAACCGGGCATCCTTTTTCTGTTTCCTCTTACGAGCAGGACTACCAGCACGACTACCGGATGAAGCGATCCAACTTAACCCGTGCAACCTTTGGAGACATATCCGTGATTGGTGGTGACGATAGCAGCCACTGATCCCATGGTCGATGCCTGGGAGACCATTGAAAATGAGGACCATGGTGTCAGCTGATGAACAAGCAACCCGTCAAAACGAACTATAAATTACGCTGCACATCTCTTTTAAGTCCGGCACTCTGAAAGCTGTCTGTTTCGACGTCTGCACATACAATCGAGAGCTTCACGCCACAGAGAAGAACGGGAAGATCAGGCGGCATGGGTTTGGAATCGACATGAGGCCCTCGGTATTTGTACGAATTGGCAACTATAGGCTCTGGTCATAGAGACGTTCGTACCCAAACACTCGGAAATTGAAAAAGCCGGAGAGGTTTTCAGTGTGTTGTGGCCTCGGGTGGTAACTTCGGATGTCACGAGGATACACACCCTCGCTCACCACGACTGAAGCGCCCATTCGGGCCTGGTCTTTTTGTTGCTGGCGGAGCGTCCCTCGTAATCCAATGGCGCATTCTTTTTCGTTGCTAAATGCCTCTACAATTCATGCGATGGACAACAACTACGCCACTACTGCTACATTTATACCTGCTTCAATATTCTTACTTGCATCTCGGAGCTGCCGAACTCCATCAGAGGCTCCCTGCGAAGAATGCCCACACTTACTCTCCAGCGCTCAATTTCATCACGGGTCTCCTCTTACGCAGACAACACCCTTCCACTCGAAACGAAGTTGCTTAACTCCCTCGCCCACTCTACATTTTGATGCTTCTCATCGGATGCTGATTCGCACACAGATCTAACATCCTGCGCCTCACCGGCATCACAGTTCATGGTGAATAAATCAAGATCAAACATTGAATACTGAAATTTGGAAACTTGACTTTAGTTTTTCGGAAGCAGGAGTGCCATGCCCTTCATACACATTCGTGTCACGCTTGAACATATTTGTACAATACATGCCATTGTCTGTACCCCATTCTTAATAAGATTAACTCATTCACACGCCCTTATACATCCGGGATTATAAAGATAAAACTGTACAACGCTCTTACTCTATCTCGTGTAAATATTTAACATCGAATGCTGTGCTCTAATCTAATTGCTACTCTCACAACAGAGAGAACTATAGCTACGGCCCGGTTAACTTGTGAAAAAAAGCTTTTTATCTGGCTGTATAAATATTTTAGGACACGCAAGGCTTTGACATCTAGCTTGGAAATATGCTGGCCGGGTTATTCTACTTTACCTTACCATTAATCTGGAAAGCTTTTAAATAATGAAATTCACGGCTTTTCGTTGCCCAGGGTCGAGAAAATCATGCTGTTGGATCCTAGTATTTACAATTTGGGAATAAAATGTTTGAATTATAAGAGGACAGGCTGTCCAAACATTTTATTCTATCACTTTGTAATATACGACCCCTAGAATCCAACAGCATGGTTTTCTAGACTCTGGGCAATGAAAAGCCGTAAATTTCTTTTTAAAAAAACTTTCCAGATTAATGGTAAGCTAAAGTGGAATAACGCGGTCAGCATTTTTCTTAAAATAGCGGCCAAATCTTTGCTAAGAACTGACCGTAATCACAGAGAAAAGAGCAGTGTTGCAGAAAAGAAGAGTTTGAAATATGTAAGTGATGTTTCAGTTTGTGTTTGTCACTTGGCGATAACAAGAGACAGAAGCTGAGAGTGAATGCGGTGGATGTGAGCTGGTCAGGGGACCTGTTCGCACTCGCTATGGCTGACGGAAGAGCTCTTGTGTTGTCAGGCAAAGACAACAAGCCCAAACTCTCACTCAGAGTATCAAGAATGGTACGTAAAGCACGCGCAATTGTTGCTATTGCATCAGCTTTTTTAGTTATGCCACGTAGAGAATTCATGGAGTATTATTTTATTCCCCAGTAATAATCATAATCTAGAAAAGGACCCAGGATTGTTGTTACATCATAGGTTTTCTGTTGATTTCCATCTTTTTTATCTATACGGAAATAAGAATAGATGGTTGTGGCATTGTAATTTACTTCGATTCATTTTTTCAACAGTACTTCTGACGCAGTGCTTTACTGACGAGTTTTGCCAATATAAAAATTTATCGAAAAGATATCGATTGATGCTAATGCTAAGATGCAGATTCCTACTTTATTACACATATAAAGAGGTGAAGCAAAAAAAAATTCTTTGTTGTTTCAGCCTGCGACCTGTTGTAAATTTCTCAACCGAAATAACCTTCTGGTCTACACAGCAGAAGACGGAAACATGTAAGACTTGTTGATGCTCGCTGCTTTCGAAATGAAACACAATTTGAACGATACAATTGATTCCTTTATGAGAAGTACAATTTTTCGTACTTAAGCTCAGCCTTGTTTTACTTGTTATTAATAGCCGCGCTCATCTTCTCAGCCGGGTATTATGGCACTCCTATTTTTTTTACTTCGTCGAACTTTTTTTCGCTTTACCCATTTTGCCGCTTTTTCGACATTTTGCGTGAAATCTTTTTAATAGCCGCCCTCATCTTCTCAGCCGGCTATTATAGCGCTCCTATTTTTTTTACTTCGTCGAATAAAAAAATGTTTCGCTTTACCTCATTTTGCCGCTTTTTCGACATTTTGCGTGAAATCTTTTTAATAGCCGCCCTCATCTTCTCAGCCGGCTATTATAGCGCTCCTATTTTTTTTTACTTCGTCGAATAAAAAAATGTTTCGCTTTACCTCATTTTGCCGCTTTTTCAACATTTTGCGTAATATCTTTTTGACTTCTCTAGGCTAGTTTCTCTCTTCTCTCATTCTGCTAAAAGTGATTTTGAACATCAGTTGCTCAGCAAAGCAATTCAAAATGAACAGAGTCAGTATAAAAAATTGAAGTCAGAAGTAGAAACGGGATAAACCCATAAAGCCCAATTTTGGATGCCCGCTATTTGAACGTCGTTCCTATAAGTCTTAGTTACCACCTCTAATGCTTATTGGTATTGATAGTAGCCCCTGTAGCCACTCTCTAAGAAACAGAAGTACTTTATGTTCAACTACAAAATGACATCAAAATAAATCTGACTTAAAAAAATGTTTTTGTACAAAAATCTTTTTTCAATATTTTCTATCCTTTCAATCCCAATCATGCTCATTGGAATCAACGGCGGCTATTTTCCGGCAATCTGCCGGGTATGTTTGACTTCTCTAGGCTAGTTTCACTCTTCTGTCATTCTCAAAGTCCTTTTAAACAGCAGCTGCTCAGCAAAGCAATTCAAAATGAAGAGAGTCAGTATAAAATATCAAAGTCAGAAATAGAAACGGGATAAACCCATAAACTCACTTTTTAGATGCCCGGTACTTGAACTTTGTTCTCAAGTTTTAGTTACTATCTATAATGCTTATTGGTATTGATACTAGACCCTGTAGCCTCTCACTGAGAGACAGGAGTATGTTGGATTAAGAAATGACATCAAAATAAATCGCACTTAAAAATGTTTTTATACAAAAATCATTTCTTGTTAATATATTTTTTTTCTTTCAATCCCAATAGAGAAATGGGAATCAACGGCTGCTATTTTCCGGCAATCTGCCGGGTATGTTTGATAATAGCGGCGTCCTCAATTCCAGGCGGCTATTATAGCGGGCGACTTACCTCACTTAAAAAATTGGCTTCTGAACTCACTTATGGAACTTTAAATTTCATGAACATTTACTTGTTAAAGGTCAATAGTGTGCATCTAAGTAGTGCCAAGCATATATGCCCTAATTCTTGATCATTAGAGTCGTGAGTTTTTGATTTTGAATATTAATACTGGGTTCTTCTCCGTTTGTGCCCCCAGTACGTTATGCGACCCCAGTTACAGAGCTCGTGCCATTACATAGTAAGTCATTATGTAAAAAATATTGCACGTGCATCTGTGGGTGCAAATAATATGCGCCCACTAAGCTGAGGGGGCACAAACGGAAGAGATCCTAGTTTTGAATAGCCCTATTAAGGTTTTCTCTTTACAGAGCTTATTTGTGTCATAAAAATGACAGTCCAAAGCTAACCCAAAAAGTTAAGTGGTCTATTAAAGGACTGGTGGTCGATCTGGCTATCTGATCTCTTTAGTTGTTTCAACTCATGTAAGGCCCCATGCGTCTATCGACTATTTTCCGGCAATCTGCCGGCTGTGTTTATTAATAGCCGCACAGCGATAGCTTGGGCAATTATTGGCCTTCTCTTGGCTTTTTATTTCGTCGTCGCGATGTTTGTTACGACCATGTGACGTCACATCCACTTCAAATCTGCTTTTTATTCATTCGTTCATGCAATTTCAACTAGAGTGCGTGCGTGACGTCATTTTTCGCTCTTAGTAGAGCGAGTTTTTTGTTCGTTTGCGTGATTGAATCTTTGGTCACACGTTTTTTACCTCTATCAAAAATAAGGACTTCCTTTCTCTGAAATTGACTTTCAAATTTCATTCAAAGATAAGGTCAATTGAGTGTATGCCACTTTAATTGAAGGTTATTTAAGAGCAGCTAGTAGAAGCAGCAATAAGTTATACTGATTCATAATCAAAATATAACATCTAGCTTTTATTGAATTTTTTTCGTCTTTCTCTTACTATCTTTTTGAGATTGCAGATCTACGAAGCTATCGTGGCTATGTTCTGGCAAGCTGCCAGCTATGTTTGAATTTTCTGTGACTCGAAGCGTATTGGTTTTTTTAACGTTTTTTTAACCGGAAGTACAATTTGTTCAGGCGCCGTTTTGACCTAATAGTGAAAGTGAGTAAATTTTCCGAGTGAACTAACTTCTTCTGAGCGAGAAAAGTTTTTTGTTCATGCGCTGCGTTGAGTGAATGACTTTTTGACTCTGAAAAGTTTTTGAGAGATTGGCGCTTTTAGATGACTTCCTAGCCGTGCTTTTGTCCAAGTGGCCCAATTTTTTTAATGTAACTTTTTTTGTAGAAGTAAATTTTGATTGATGCCGCATGAATATTCAGCCCTCTGAAATTGATACTACATTGTTTTTGAGAGCCTAATAATGCATTTCAAGTGCAAGATTGGCACATATTTCTCATTTTTTTGGTCAATTTTTGGCTTTTTACTTTATTTTTTTTCTTTTTCGGATCTTTGATTTTTCTTTATTGGATCTTTGAGCGTGAGCGGACTTTTGTTCTGACAAATAATAAATATGCTAACTTCTTTTTGATAATTCCTGAATTGGATGCCTTTTTTGACGTGAGGTATTTTTGTTTTATCAAAATGTACCCATACTTATCCAATGCTGGCGATTTGTCCAAGTTTTCTGAATTTATTGTTCGTAGCTTAGTTTAAGTTACAAGAAAGTTTTTTTGTTCGCTGTCTTCGTTTTGTTGCACTATTAATCGAACTATTTTATGGCGTTAGGTCTTTTCGATTGAGTGAAAATTTTTTCAGAAGTGCCATTTTAAAAAAAGTTTGATTTTTTGTTTTTCTGTTTTTACATTTTTGTTTATTTTTTGAGTTTAATTTCCATAAAAAGTCTTTTGATGCACTGTTGGTGATTTTGGTTTCGTTTTGTTGCAATTGAATTTTTTTTTGGCGATGACTGTTTGAAATTCAGTGAAATTTTTTACCATGTCTTGAACTTTTCAAGATTATTTACTGTTACGCAAGTGAGCTGTTTTCGAAGTTGGCTATAAAATTTTTTAAACCTCAATTGCTTAATAATAACAACAACGGAAAAATCCATGAGTTTCCAATTTAACTTCTAATTTGACTTTTCGTATTTTACGAAATTGGTTTTTTCATATTTTTCACAAAATCTGTATTCTCCACATCCTAGAATGTTTCTCGTAAGATCTATAGTTTTATTCGACCTGCCTTTACTAGATTGAAAATGATCGATTTGAACTAATAATTAGGGTCTTTTACCTTATGTGTATATGACGCTCATTTTGCTACATTCACTTTTCAAAATTTTGAATGACAGGCTTCGCGGAAATTCCTAGGGCTTGGTTTTGGTTGTATACGGTTTATTGCGTTCGAATTGTGTTCTGTCTCTTTATTCTTTCTCTTGATTAATTTCGATTTGATTAAATATTGGCCATTGTATAGTTTTATTTCGTTCATTGTCGTTTAAAGCGACCACTAATGTTCGAAGGGTATTTAGTTACCAATTAATTACTGTTTTATTTTGTAAAAGTGTTTCAATTGAGAGCATTTACGGAAATTGATAAATTTTGTAATAATTTCTGGCCATTTCCAGCAGTATTCAAATTTCTAGAAACAAAGTTTTGGGAGCCTAACATGGCTTGACTTTTGCTGCTTGCCCATATTGATGTTTTCAATTGCGTCCAAAGTTTGGATAGGTTTATATATAGGAGTAATGTGTTTTTTGAATTAGTTGGCTTTATAGGCTATTTTTCTTTTTTTTACTGAATTTGGTGTTGGTAGTTACTTTAGTAGGTACCAATTGATTTAAGAGGTAACTGTTTCACGAAGACGATTCTTTGTGGAATTCTTACGGCTATGTTTTTACAATTCAAAGAAATTGAATTGTATTGGGGCGCTGTCTTTTTTTAAGATCTGTTCACACATTTTCATGATTTTTGAAGTCAAATTGGAGTAGTGATTTTGGTCACGACGAAACAGGAAGTGGAGCGAAAAAGCGAGTGGCTTTGCGGCGTGAAATTTTTTTGCTCTTATTTTAAAGTAGAGTGAGAAAACGGTGTTTGAACAAAAATTTACTTTCTCGCTAGTGGTTTTTTTGTTCACATGCGGCAATTTAACTTCGGTTTTTACTGTTTTTTGTTTCGATTTTTTGAATCGATTTTTTTTCTAAATGGTTTTTCCAATCCATTCATAGTCCGTTTTAGGTCTAGTTTTCTGTTTCGTTAAAGAAAATTCTTTGATTGGTACGTCAGGACTTGTCCTGCTATGTTTTTTTAGTCATCTGACGCTCTTTTTCGTTCTACATTTGTTCACACAGCAAAGCTGAAAAAATCAGTTTTTGACTGACTTCTTCCTCTCACTAACGGCCCTTGCGCCTGTAATGTCATTTCTCACTCTTTTTAGCCAATGTTTTTAGGTCATTTGCGTGGTTAGATTTTGGTCATACGTGACTTCTTCGTGATTTTGGTCATACGTGACTCAATAAAGTGACTTTTGGACTTTAAAACTTAAGTTTATTTCGAGTTTGTATAAGGTCAAAGGAACTCATATGTGTAATAAAGGTCCCTAATGAAAGGCTTCTGTAGAATGAATTTTAAACAATCGTTATTAATTTATCGCGGAATATTTTACTTAGCTTTCTGAGCGGTGTCAATTTTTTTTCAATTTAGATCTGTATCTTTCTATCACTATTATACGGCACGCAAGTCTATTCTTTCGCAGCCATTCCGGCAATCTGCCGGCTAAGTTTTAAGTTGTTTTATGTTCAAAAATGTGCACAATAACCGATGCTTGTTTTCAGCTGCGTGGTCTCATTGAAGTCGTGCAAAATCATCTCTAAGTTTGAGGCCTTTAACCACCTAGGCCCAATTGCACGCGTATCAGTCTGTCACTCTAACTCACTTCTGGCTGTGGCCTTTGCACGCAGAAACATCATCAAGGTATGTAATATAATGTTATAATACAATTTACATAACTTTTTTTGTATAGCTAGGAAATGTAACAGGAACTCCCATCTCTTTTTTGGAGGCGAGAGGAAGACCCATTTCAAATAAAATTCAATTGTTTAAACGCAGTTAGTAGCTCAAGTATGCTAGAAGTAAGCATGCTAGAGCTATAGATTGCCGGTGTGTTCAAAGCTTAAAATTGAGTGTAATTAACTTCCACCAAGTTTTAGTTGTGGTGTACAGCTGTCTTTTGGGCAAATTAATTCAATCATATGATGATTTGAATATCAACTAAATCGCTATAAAGCTGAGCGACTGCTCCTGTTATTTGTTCGAGATAATTTCCCTGTGAATTGTTTGGTACATATTAGGTTCACAACTAATTTGCTTGTGGTTATTGGTTTGTTAACGAAGCTGAGTTGAGACGAGCCGATTCGGAGCTCAAGCAAGGCATTGTACTATAAATGGTTTATTAAAAGTAATCCACGTAGAATATGTTCGATGAGTTCCCTAATCAATTTAAAGTCTCCTGACACGTCCCTTGTGCTTTGTTTACTACGGTCGATAACCTGGCTGGCTGTTATATTGTCAATGACACTATTTATGAGCCGTCGCTATTTTAGGTTATTTGCGTCTTTTTAATAAGCAAGTAGTGATTAAGTTCACAAGTAGTCAATAGCTGCCGTCATTTACTTAAATTGTAGATTTAGACGCCCTAATCCTGTTTTAATAAAGGGCTCTCAAACGAAGTTTGGAGCAATTATTTCCGTTCTATTTTTATGCAATTTTTCGCTTGACCGATTTTTCGTCTGACCCCTTTTACTTTTCGTCCTCGGAAACGGGATAAACTGGTAACGCCCGGAGGGCAGTAAATACTCTTATTCTCTTTAGGATTACTAGGTTCCGGGTATGCAATTTACTGCAGCTGCTTTGAAGACATCATTTTATGATGTAAAGGGCGGTTATTAGAGTTTGACCCACCACAAAACACTTCATCCCCCCCACTTCACCACCCCTGAACATTGATCCACTCGTAGCCCGGCGGGCTCCAACCCCCCTCCGTGTACAACCCACGCCCCTTTAATTAAGTTAAAGCTACCCTACCTCAACTAGCTACCGAGGAAACCAACCGCTCGCCAATTGTTTAAGAGCATTTCGCCCGTTCGTTGTTAGTCGGTGATGTTTTAGAGATTGTGACGTGTATTGGCGTCCTCGATGATTTTTAATTGCTCTTGAGCGAAGTTCATAGCAATTATTGTAAACGCGTTGGTCTTTTTTTTAATGCAAATTTTTGGCTTGACCATTTTGCGCTTTTCTTCTGGAACATTCTTTGACTTCTCAAGTGACTTTTTCTAGCTTTCGTTCTTCATTTTTGATTGATCACTATTGTTCTCACTAAAGCTTTTTGCTAATATGAAATCGATTGCAGCAACGCAAATATAAGGGCCTTATAGCCGAGTGGGCAGTGCATCTGGTTATGGAGCGGGAGGTCAGTGATTCGAATCCCGGTGGGGTTAAATGTTTTTCCACCCGCCTGTCGTTTGAGAGCAAGTCTTCCGACAGTAGTAAGTAAATAATGTCTCAAGAGAGGGGGGTTATCCTACGATACTTAAACATGGGGTAATAGGGGGTTATCCTAGACGGAAAGGGATTAACTTTCATTCTTTACCAGATGTGACTATTTCCAAGGCGGCAAACTTGTTTTCGGTCAAACAGCCAACTTTGTTCTAAATTTCGTTCCGATAAGAGCTGCAAGTGAACAATTTATTGAAACGTATTTTAGCACTCATGAACACAAAATGTACACGGTTACGAATTCAAAAGGCGCAATTTACGTAGTTAAGTACAATAAGTTTATTGTCTGCGTGCAACTTTAAATGCTGGTTCTTCTTCATAATCGCTACTACTACTTTCACTGCACTCATTAGCTTCATAATTAATGAATGGGTTAGGGTAGGAAGAGCTGGAGCTGGTGGTAGCATCGAAATCTACGATATCATCGCTATCAATATCGTCCTCGTTAATAATACTTGTCATTGCAAATCCCGGGTCAGGTGTTTCCCATTCTTCCGGGCTTTCACTTATTGTTGTATCCGGTACAACAAAACTATTATTATGGTCCCAGTTTGGACTCGAATCTAGGAGAAGGTGAGCATATTTTTCTACATTTTCGTAGTCCCACTCTACTTCATCGCTATCCCAAGAAAAATCTTCGACTCGGCAATGATCAATTTTATAGTTTCCGAATGGTAGTGTTTTAATTCCCTCGTTCAAAATGTGGCGTTTATTATCAAAAGCAGAGAGACATATTTTATTCGTTGAAACCGTTTGTAGAACATGCTTTTCCGAATCAATCCTTGTGTTTTCAGCGCGCAGTGTACTACCAGTCACAAGTGTATTATTGTAGTCTGCATGTCGAAGCAAATTTTGGGCTGCTCTTGTTATTCCTTTGGCGGACATTTTTCGGTTACCTATGAACAGAAAAAAGCAGTCAAATTATGACAATCATACAAGGTTAGTTGGTACTTTGTTAGTTTTTTCTTGAATCATTAAACGTAAAATACTCACTAGTGGAAGTAATGCTGTACAGCTTTGGCTTCAGGCAAATAAACTCTTTTATATAATCCCCAGCAAATTCGTCTTTGAATTTTAAGACGACGCGCTTATTTTCTTCGCTGTACAGTTCGTGATCTTCTGGGTAATTTGAGAAGTCAAATCGACTTAGAACATTGCTCTCCTTCAGTTCACGGTAGAGATCTTCACAATTGATCCGGTATAGCAAGCTATCAGTATCACTATAAAGTAATCGACAGTCAAATGAAGATCGCATTGTTCCATAGTGAAACTGATACATGTAGTATTTCGCTAGATCAAGTATTGTGACCCTACTATAATTGGTGTATCCCAATAGATCTTTCATGGGCGGGAGGAGAGAGCTGCCATGTTCTCGCCAAACACTTTGAATTTTTCAAACTCAAACTTGCTTACTATGGTTAGGGTTCGTCTTGCGTCTCTCGGAAGCTCGATTTTCATCCGTCGACGTTTCGATTCGCAGTTTTTCCCATAAACGGCGTTGTTCATTATTTTATAGAAACTCTCCTCAAATTTATTCGAAGCCGCTTGTCTCTTCTCACTGTTCAGGGTTATATAGGGTGTTAGCCAATTGTTTTGAGTAAACTGTAGCACACGATGCATTTTCCTCACGACTAATCCCAAGCTAACATACAGTTTCAACAGCTTGTAACGCAGCACATAATGTTCTTTGTCGAAGAAAGTCTGCAACAGTTTTGGAACTTTTGAGGGGGGTAAGTTATGACTCTCTCGCAAATTCACTTGGTAGTCACTGAGCCAGTCATCCTCAACAATATTTTTCGATGGTGCGAGGGGGAAGTCATGATGGTAATCGTGTAGACTTGCTGGATAATGCAAGTCGACTTCCATGAAGTAACCGACAGGGTTATCATCAGGACAGTTTAGTATCTCAGCCAGTGTAATATCAGAGTTCAGCGTAAAATCTGACTGAGGGAGTTTTTCATTTTGCATGACGCCACCGTATAGGTTATTGGCGTCCACGCAGAAGCCAAATGTCGAGGGTTGTGAAGAGTCGTAATCTGGTAAATATTTATTATTTGCTGTAAACTTTCTCATCTCGTAGACTGAACATACTCCCCCACGTACTGCTCCTTCTATCATATCGAGGTGCTCGCTTTCTGTAAGCAGTTCGACCTCCGCCTTGCATATTCTCAAGGATGCTTCCTTAGCCATATTTGGCAGTGTGTAAAAGTGCATGCAATCGAGTTTGTAGGTGGAGAAACTGAGCTCTCTGTGGAATTCACAAACGCATGCGAGAAGAGCGCAATCGGTTTTCAGGTATGCATCGTGGTAGTCTTGTAGAGTTTGGCAATTCAGAGTGTTCCACATCGTCTTGGCGTGGTTCAAGTTTTCTTGAGTTATTGTTACTGCGTTTTAATGAATTGTTACGTCATTCATTAAGAGGCGGTAAGGATTTTTCGCTGAACTTTTCTCGACCGCTAACATGTGAATAGGGGTAATATCCTTTTTGCTGCAGGAGCTTCAATTCTGTTGAGGATAGGTTAGGAAAGACAGAAGCAAGTATTCCAAAACGATCTCTTGGTAAAATGTCAACCAACTTTTCGAGAGACGAATTCATCATTTTGAATGAATCAATGAACCTCAGATTTTCATACTTTTTGATCAGTTTTCCATCATCTAGGGTTATGGTCTCCACGAGTACTCCAAAATTCATGGAAATGTATTTTTCATCAGTAGATGGAATTACACTTACAGTGATCGTTGGCTCACAAGATTGGAGGGCTAAACAAATGTGATGAAGATCATAATTTTGTATATTATGACCCACCACAGGGAAAAAGTTGACGTTTCTTCGTGCTCGATTGCATTTTTCATGAGCCCAGCCAAGAAATTGTCCGCTGTAGTGGCAGTGATCCAGATCAATTGATGATTGTTCATCATTATCGTCAAAGGCTTCGTTACATATTCAACATTCGCTAGCTGCACTTTTCGGATACTGGCTATGGTCACCTCTGAAGAAAGGAAAAGCTCGTTTGCGCTTGTATATATCCTTGGCTAGTGTGTGTAACATGTTTACAAATTTAGTAATGCAATCTTCATAGCTGTCCACGTGGAAGAAGATGGGTTTTGTTGAGTAGTGATCAATTACCGCAAGTGAAAACCCACAAGGCTCGTGTTTTTCAATAACTCTGGTGTATGAGTTGTTCCCGTGGGGCGTGCATCCTGCTACTGGACACAAGAAGGATTCGAAGTCAAAGTAAATGACTAATGGAACAAACCAGGTAGCGGCCAAGTTTTTAAATTTATATAAATTTTTTCCCGGAGCTGGTAATCGAACAACAGCCGGCGCATTTTCACAGCAGGTTTCCATATGTGCGTTAAGCTTTGCAAGGCCTTCTTCACACAACCAGAAACAATTCCGGCAAATATGAAACGCAAAGCGAAATTTGGTATTTCGGAGTTGACAGACTACCTTAACCAAGTTGGTAATCAACACATAATGGTAACAGTCTGCTTCGTATAAAAGCAATAGATCCATTGTGAAGTTTGAGACAAACTTTGACACTCTGAGTGGAAGTAAGTCTCTACCATCATAACCAAAAACGTTGATTCGAACTTCATTTAGATTTTCGAACTGATTGATGTCTTCTAGCCCCATGGGCATATCGAAGTGTCCAGTTGGTTGATGAAGGTTGGCTTGCTTGTAAGTTTCGGGTGAAGTTTTGTCTGTGTTGTAGTTCCTTCCTGGTCGATCTAAGCTAATATTGTTGTGCATATGATATGCAGCAATATAGCAGTAAAGGAAGCAATTTGCGTCCTCATGGTTACGAATATTAAGTAAACCGCGGCAATTTTGTAATTTTGATGGTAATGCAATGTAAGACGAGCCAGTTATAGGTCGGTAACGGGCAAAGTTCACAATTATTTTGATAACTTTCTCAAGCACCCAACCACTACCATTAGAGGCAAATGTCGTTAGCACTATCATCATCTTCTCTACCATAGTCCAGAAGGTCTCACTGCTAAGTCCCTGACTATACACCGGTGTCATGAGCGAATTTGCATAAATTTCAATAAGCTCATCTTCCTGATCTTCGTTTTGACTCGGCTTTCGGAGTTGAAGATGAGCACTAAATTGAACTTTTTGTGATCCTTGTGAGTTTTTGTTCTATAAGCGAATCGATTTGTGGTTTATGCTGGAGCATGAACTGAGCAAGGTCTGTGTTCGCTTGGGTTGGTGATGGCGGCAGATGGTAGCTCTGAAGGGTACCATTAAAGGCAGTTTCGGCCGGCGCTTGAGTTGGTTGGAATTGATCGCCAAAGACAGGTAAAGAATGCAAAGAACTCATATGCTGAGCAAATAATCTGGTGTCGTTAAAGCCCATATAGCAGGACCGACAACAATTTGTAAATTTTGGATGACAAGTCCTCATGTGTTGTTCCAGTTCAGAAAGTTTTCTACAAGTGAATGTACAAATACAACAGGTAAAGACTGGTAAACCTACTTCGTCGGGATGGTAGCGATGCTCATGGCGAGATTGATTTCCTCTGTTTGCAAAAGTTGCCGAACAGTATTTGCAATTGAAAACCATAGTTGAAAAATTCAATATTCAAAAGTTAACAGAGATAATGACAACTTTCGTAAACATGTAACTCAACTTCAAATGGCGAATTTATTTCTATTCCACACGAGGTTCATATAAGACGCGCGCAATTCAAACTTTCAAAATTTTCGAATTTGATTGGATAATAAGAGCGCGTCCCCGCTTTAGTCAACTACTATGAACATATCAAGTTGCGTTGAACGTAAAGTAGCGCTTGACTTTACGTTTCTCACTGAACAACACTGACACGATAAAACCTGTTTGTTATTTTCGAATTATTAGTACAATATATAAAAAGATTTTTTTAAAACCAGGGGTAGTTCTTTTTAGTTATTAGTTATATGTGATGTAAGAAAGCATATCAATTGCAATTTTTTTGATTTGCTAACTTTTAGGTTTAGTCAAAGTAAACTTTTATGAATTTTTTATGATCTTTCAATCAAATATTTTAATCTTTTTTCTTCATTTTCATAGATAATATGCTCCAATGACATAAGGGTAGAGGAAACATTGGGTGTTTGAACCCGTTAGATGTAATATTACACTCCAGTAGCCTACATAAAAAGAAAGTTTTGATTTGATTTCCATGGAATTTTTGAATAATATTGCAAAAACATCGCTTTTTTTGTACACTTTGTTAAATTTTAAGTACAAGGGGTGCTTTGGACGGTTATCATGCATAGTTTTATTACTGTCACGGTGTTAGAACCGCTAAAAAATCTACTAAAAGCAAATGAAATGTTCAATTTTTTTCGTTTAATGCTGCAAAAAAAGCGATTTTTGTAGTTTTTTACTGTAGATACCGATGGGTGCGTCTGACGATGTTGGTCATCATAACCAAAAATGCTCCCCGGGCACTAAAACGTAGGAACCGACAAGAAAAAATCCCTCATCTTTATCAGGAAAAAAGTTAGATTTTCTGTCAATCATGATCAATCAATGTCATCACATGACAGCCAATGACAAGCCCCCTGTTGCAAGCATTTTTCGATGACAGCTGTTATGAGATGATTTTGTCTCCAGCCCCCAAAAAATCGGTCTTTTAGAAAAAACCTGGTGTATCATTATTATTTCGGGTACTTCAATTGCTAATTAATGCCAGATGTTAATGAGACGTTCATGTCCAGATGTTTTGAAAATCGGTGAAGGAGCCGTTTTTCGACCCTGACCCTTATGACCAAAAGTGACAAGCATGTATCACTGATTCCAAAACCGTTTAAAAAAATGGGAATTTTTTTTGTTAATTACTAATTAGACTAATTAGTTGCTAATTAGCTGTTAATTAATGGTTAATTATCTCATGAAGGATTGAGTTTAAATTGACGAGCGTTATGAGCTTTTTTGTAGTACAGTGTCTGATAGTATCAACCCAATAGTCAGTTTCATCCCAACTACCTGTTGGAGCCAATTTTTTTTGGGGTCAAAGGTCACCATGAAAAACAAAAAAAAAATTTTTTTCGTTTTTTTTCAACTTTTTTAGAAGAAATGTGGTCAATTTTTTTATTCATATCGATAGCCCACAATAATCGCTTGGTAATGAAGTTCAGGTTTTGAGTTTTTGTTCCGTCGAAAAAAATTTATTTGGCAAAAAACCGAAAAAATCTCATTTTTTAAAAAAAATCCTTTTTCTCCTTTTTGCTGAAAAAATGATGTTTTAATAGTTTAACTAACACCTGAAGGTATACCCAACAGGAGCGCTGATATTATAGCAGCATACGAAGAACGATTTGCTAAATGAAGTTTATGCATTTTTTGAAGCTTTTGTTCAAACCTAATTTTACATTTCAATAGCTTTCTCAACAAATTTTCTTTCAACCAATCAGAAGCTTGTTTGCTTCCTGCTATATATTCGAACACGTTTGAACATGTCCTTTTTGGAAATTTTCTCACAACTTTGTCTCACTAAACAGTACTGTTTTTGTGAACATGTTTGAACATGTCCATTTTTGTAAAATTCTGATTCTGAAGTCTGCTAGCTAAGTAAAAACATTAAAAGAAGAGTGTCAATTAGCGAGCTATTCACAAAAGATAGTAACACAACACACCAAAGTGCAAAGGAAAAACAATGCAATAATAAATAAGTTGTTAGAGGTCAAGAAAGTCCATTAAAGAGTCTTCCTGTCTTCGTTTTTTTGGTGCTGCGCAGACATCGGCTGAATTTGTTTGGGGCTGTGGTGTCTGAAAGTTTGAACCAGATAAAATGTTGACATCAAACTGACTTGCAAAATTGTCAGAGATCTTGTTCTTCCTCTGGAAATCCTCAAAGAGTGACGGACTTGGGGTTGGAGTAAAAGTTGGGCTTGGATCCACAGCAGGAGTTGTTGGAACACTGACTGAAACACTCGGTGGCTGACTGTCCGGTGAGGATGATGATGATTTGACACCCCACATATCACCCAAATTTTCGTAGGATTGATATGTACCGAGTTGATTCTCGAATAAGGGCACACAATCGCAGTCGTATCTGTACAAGATACGTCTCACTTCCTCCGGCAAAGTTTCTTCAGTCGAATGCATTTGTGGTATAGTTTTTGGTGGTAAGTGTCCTCCAGAGGTAATGATACTGGATTCAGCCGGCTCCGTTTTTTCCGGTAGAGCAGCAATAGCGTTAAAAAATAGCTTCGGTATCAAACAATGCTGGTAGGTGTACCACAAATCGTTTTTTCTTTTCTGTTGTATCAGAACGACAAATTTTTCAAACACGGTTTGGTAAACAAGAGTTCTCTCAAAAGAGATAGCAGACTCCGAAAGAATTTTCACGGACATTGTTTTCAAGTTCAAGTTCGATTCAATAGTTAACTGTTAAGTAAGAGCAAAAGAAAGAAATGAACACAAGTACAAAATTCTTTCCCAACATGTGTTTCGCAAGGTTCGCCTTATCTAAGACCAAACAAATGATTGGAGCATAATCACACCTAGTTGCCTAATATATTGTATATAACATGTGGTTTGCCACACTGTTGTTCCTTTACAGAGGAATTTGGGGTCACATCTGTTTTGTATTGGTTTCATGTAAATTGTGTGTGGTCTCTGCACTATACTATCTAGGGTCACATCTGTTCTAAATCAACTTGTATGTAAAATACATGGGTGCCTACACTATTAATGGTTAACTATCTCCCACACAGAAGTGTGGATTGTGCTGATAAATTTATTGCTTTATATACAAAACACATGTACTTGTTATCTTTGTTCGCAAGTAGGTTCTGGTGGTTTATAGAGGTATGGTCTTAATTAACTATCTAAAAATGAACACAAGTACAAAATTCTTTCCCAACATGTGTTTCACAAGGTTTGCCTTATCTAAGACCAAACAAAAGATTGGAGCATACCTTTCAGTCACGCCTACTTGCATAATAATTCTTTGTTTATAGCATGTGGTTAGCCGCACGGTGGTTCCTTTACAGAGGAATTTGGGGTCACATCTGTTTTGTTTTGGTTTTATGTAAATTTTGTGTGGTCTCTACACTATACTATCTAGGGTCACAACTGTTCTTAATCAACTTGTAAAATACATGGGTCCCTACACTATTAATGTTTAACTCTCTCCAACACAGAAGTGTGGGGTTGTGTTGATAAATTTCTTGCTTTATATACAAAACACATGTACTTGTTATCTCTGTTCGCAAGTAGGTTCTGGTGGTTTATATAGGTATGGTTTTAATTAACTATTATCTAAGGTCACATACGTATAAAAGTCTAAAATGAACAGTCTCAAGTACGCCGTGGGGCGTACTTGAGATTGTATTTACCAATCACTTGGATTTAATTAAAAATATGACGACACTGGTTTGATCCCAACTTTCCGCGCCTCCTAACTTCGTAGTCATTTACATTAAGAGCAAGTGATAAAACAAGTTGCCTACCATGCCTTTTACTTCCTCAAAAGACACACAGTTTGGAGATTGCTATTTCGACATTTCCCAATCTGAAAAGCGTTTGGTCAGGGCAACTTTAAAAACTTACGAAAGAACCGGAACATATGTGTTTCTAAAGTTGTTCAAGAAAGCGGCCGAGGATTACGAGTTTGAACAGAGAATTTGGAATCTAGAAGAGTTTGGAAATTTAGTCAAAAAAGCAGAAAAAATACGTGAAGCTGCTGCAACGCAAGATTCAAAACCACCCCCAGCAAAGAAGCAGAAATTTGATCAGTGTAGTAGAGATGGTGGAAGCAATGTTTGAGCGCTCTCCCAACTATTTCAAACAATTTCAAAAGCAGTTCAAGTTTTTAATTGCCGATGAAAAGCCAAACTTAACAGCTTTGAATAACTATGCTATGTGTCCTCATTTTGAGTCTGAATTTTGTCAGTTACCAACTAACCATTTTCACGTTCTGATTGAGAGTGCAATCGATGTTGAGACCATGAAGCCAATCAAAATTTTTGCAGTTCCCTGTCTCTTCACTACCTTCAGACACTTATTTTCAACCTCAACGAGTCTGGAATTTAAAGGAGATACATTTTCAAAATTACAGCTTGCCGTTGACTTTAATAACAAATCTGGAGAAAATGGATACAGCAAATGTACGCAAGCGACTTCCACCCTTGGCAACAGTGGCAACCAAACTATCAAAATCTACAGCGGTCACTAGCGGAATCTCAAAAACATTGGCGAGATCTTCATCAATTGTACCACAGAAAACAATGCACAATTTTGTATGTTCTACAATTTCTTCAAAAACTTAAACTGATCAATTTAGTAGTGAAACTTTAAAAGGAGTGGAATCATTTTTGAGTGGTCCTCATTCTGGTGCTTTTTGTCAGATTATGGATATATTTATGAGTGGTTTTGGAAAACTAAACATTGATTCTGATTTACTATTTGTTCGTCTTGTATATGAAGAAAAAATTCAGTTTTAAAAAAAATTTATTTCACAATATTAGTTTTGTTAGAGCATCATGTGAAGAGCAAAGCGAATCAATTGAAAATCATTACAATTTTTAATTTGTCTATCATCAAATATTAAATGAGCAATAAAAATACAAAAGAGTCCACACAATTCCGAGTTTTGATCTTGAATTGGTTGGTTTTCAAGTAATTGGTGAAACTGTACATTGTTTTTTGCAAGTCGTTGATAGATATTCTTGTAAGAAGACAAGGATCATCCAAGGGGATCAGCAAACAGAAGATGGTCGTTCTTTTTACAAATGAGGAGCCAGTGCGTGCCAGGACTTTGAGATTTTGACGCGTTTACTATTAAAAAAGTGTTTGATTTCAATTTTGAAGGAAAATTGTCTGCTGTAAATACACCTCGAAATTTGTGCTTTAGTTTTTGACATCTCTGAATTAAACCATTAATATCATCTTCGTCCATCATCAGTTTGTTAGAATATAATTTTTTGACACTCGTCGCGCAGTATCAACAAAAATTGTACTAGCTTTTTCTCCAATAATAAAAATTTCAATGTTGGTCGGTAACGCTGCTGAAAACTTCAATTCGATAGATATGGAACAGTTTGTTAGCTCCGGGTGTATAAAATCATGAGAAGCTTGTTGGGTGCTAGTCAGATCAAATACCATTATGAAATGGTTGGGATAGTCTGACAGACTTATTCCATGCCCATTATCAATATAGGCTAAATCGGATATTGTATTAAAATAAAGGCGTTTGTTATCATTTGTAGATATTGGGCTATCAGCCACTGCTAACCCGTTGCGATAAATATATATATATATATCTGTTCCAAGTCAAATTTTTGAAAATGAAAAGGATTTTGCATATTGTTGCCCAAAAAAGCTTCGTTCGTATTGAGACAAATTGCTAGTCTTCGGAATGGCTCTCGTGCAAAAATGTCCTCTTGCTTCCAACTATGCAGACCAGTTGAAGCCAAAAACGTCTTTGTCAAAGTTTCAAAGTAGGGATAGGCAGCAGGGCTAGTAAGCAAGGTTTTTCAATGGCAGACACGACCTCGTCATTCAATGTCATCTTGCGAACGTACAAATTAGCTTCAACAATTTTCACCTTGTAATGTTTTGCAGCATCATCCGAAATGATAACAAAATCATCAATAGATCTTCTGAATGCAATACGAAGAGTTACACCACTGAGCAGATGTTTATCACATGTGAAAAAGTCTCTCGCTACTTTACCATAAAAAGTGCATTCTGCTGACTCTCTGACCGAGT
Organism: Convolutriloba macropyga; assembly: GCF_964194025.1. NCBI lineage: Eukaryota > Metazoa > Xenacoelomorpha > Acoela > Convolutidae > Convolutriloba > Convolutriloba macropyga. The sequence goes on along the minus strand of NC_134475.1, from coordinate 51,892,743 downwards.
TTTTTCTTCGAGCAGTTTCACCTGCTTTTATTGCAGATGGATCTTCTTCGTAAGAATAGCCTTGACATGCCAACCAAGTGTTCTTTGCGTCTTTGTTATGTGAGAACTCAGTTTCTATAAAACTCTTGTGTGCGTAATTTCCATTTGCGTTAGAGATTTTCAACCCGTTGGCTGACACTGTGCAGTCAGAGAAAAGTGAATGTAGCACATTATTGCAAAAGTATGGAGCATCGGTTTCAGCAGTGTCAGCAGTAGCTGCCCCGTCATATTTGAGATCAGCTCCCGAAGACTGAACAATTTTGCATTTGACTTCCAAAAAAATTTTTTGTAAATCAATAAAGTTGTTACGGTCACCAGTTACCTCGAACTCTAACATGGGTCCATCAGGACTATAAACAGGTCCCAATTTTTGACAAAAACTTCCGTCGAAAGTCACCAAGAGCGCCGGCTTCTCAATCAGATCCGAAGAGCTATGGGTTGCTTCGTTTGGTAACAGGTTAGCGATCATATTTAACTTGAGAAAAGAAATCAGACCGACTTCTTTTTGGAACTTTTTGTTTTGAAATGACCAACATTTGTTTGGTTAATCTTTTTCTTGGTGATTTTTTTGAGCGACTCCTAATCGTTTTTCTTTGTTGCCGAAATCTTGCTCCCCCTGTTTGTTTTTTAACAGTGTTGCTTATTGTATTTTGGAGTGCTTGTTTGGGTGATTTTTGTACTGCTGACAACGTCTAGCAGCTCTGGAACACTGCTTTAAAAGTTCTTTTCCAATACGTTTTGCAGTAGGAAGAATGGAACGTCGAGCTAGGGGCAAAGCGACCCGACCAATTCCCGCAGCTAATGCACCAAAATCACTGCGTCTTTGCCGGTAGTGGCCAGAGAAATGTGGTAAGGATGTTGCTTGGTTAGCGTAATAAGAGTCCATGCTAATTGGACAATTTTTTGAACTGAAGGGTTAAAATAACTTTACCGGTTCCCGAAAAGGAACCAATTCTCCCGTTTCTGTGCGAAGCTCAATCGATATTGATTGTATGGTGTTTGATAAGAGTTTTTTGTAATCTAAATTGGAAAAAACAATTCGATGAGTTGGTTCAAGCTCGCAGACACTACCGTTTTTCAGACGTTGTTTTGAATCAATGACTCGAAGCAAGGGGGCTTTTGTATCACCGACGTACTGGTACTCAATAATGTTCGTATATATAAAAATTAAGTGCTTTCCCGAGCAAAGATCAACGGGAAATTCTCCATAGTATGCTGCCGTTTCATCACTCTTCATTAGTCTGTTTGATGTTGCGCTTTTCATTTTGTACCCTATGTGTACTCCACTGCCATCTGGAATGCCCGAAAAACCAATAATGCTGGGAATTTCTTTCTGGGAAAAGTAATTCCTTCATTTTTACCCATCAAAATTTCAAACTTTCCAGTTTTCTTGATCTCTCTGAATGAAAAGTTTGGTAGTCCAACAGTTCGTTTGATAGTAGTTAGTATGTCAACAACTGAATTATAAGTTCCTGTCATGATAGACAATTTTTCACCGTTATACGGACGAGAGATCACATTGGCTTCGGTAGCCCTTTTCTGGCTGTCTTCGTACCCTTTTAAGCTATATACTACCATGTCTCCATTTACAATATGCTCATTTTTTGTGGGGAAAATGATCTCACTGAGAGCTACTCTCCAGTCACCAGCGAGTTGAATTTCATCATTGAAAAAGTTTTGAAATGAACTGAGAGTGTTAGAGTCAAAAATTTCCATTGAAGCAGATGAAATAACATGCACAGTGAATTCATCGGTGAAACGGTTTTCACTCATTTTTCTCTACACGAACAAGCTGTAACTCTGGTTGATAAAATTTACCTTCAATTTTTTCACCGTTTGCATCAATAAGTGAATACGTTGGCGGATTGAAGGTTGCTAAGCTTTCTACTTCAAAAACTTCGTCGGTGAAAGATTGTTTATACCCTTTCCTGAAGGCTTCGTCTTTTTTGACAATTCTAACAAAATCTTCAACGTAAAATTTGGGTCTCTGAAACTTGATTGTTTGAGCGCTCAACGAGACAAGTCGTTGAACATCCTTTTTAGTGACTTTATTTGGAGCAAGTTTGGTTACTCGGTTGACTCGTGAATTAATTGTTTTCACAAATTGATCCAGTTTATCTATGTAGGAGTATGTCCACTTTTCTTCAAGGTACTTGTAGATAATGTTTTTTAGTGACCGAATGTTCCGCTCTGCGAATGCAGACTTTTTTTCACTAAAAGTGCTGTATAAATGAATTCCTCGTTTGTTGCATAAGGTTTTGAAGGCTCCAAGAAACTCTGTACCATCATCAACCCACACTTTTTGTGGTTGCTTGTTTTTTATCATTTTTTTAAAGGCCGAGGCAGTTTCCGTTGCATACTTTGTTTTTAAGGGCTCCACACGAAGGTATCTGGAAAGACAGTCGACCGCAACGAATAAATATTTAACATTTCTGTTGTTTTTTGCTAGTTTATCCACAAAAGCCAAGTCAACGGACCAAATTGCATTGATGTCTTTTACTATTACTTTAAGTCTGGGAAATCGTAAACGAATTGGGCGATATTTTGTAAAAGATGACTTGGTTTCCAAGTATGTCTTAACTATACCAAATGATAATTTGCTTTGGGTTTTTAATCGCTTTGGGTTTCCAAATGATGCAGGTCCCTTCAAATACAGTTGGTCCAACGTTTTTTTCTCAGAAGAAGTAAGACCATTTTTGCTGTTTGGTCTCTCCTTCTGCCGTCTTTTTTCTTATGCCCGTTTTTCTTTGGTTGGTAACTTGATAACCGCTTCCTGATTGTCTTTGTGGGCTTGCAAAAATTTTTTCGCTTTCGGATGCTTCCAAGATCTGTTTGGCATAGGTATTCGAAACTAAATGAGGTGGAAGATCGAGAGCTAATAATGGTCGAGAATATTTTTGAATGTCAATTTTCTTTGTTGACTGCTGTGTGTTATACAAAAAAGTTGACGCTTTTAAGCCAAGTGGTTGGTTATCAATATGAATGATACCACTTGGATCTTCAATGGATATTGTCGGTGATTCTAATATCTTGTTGAGAATGAGTTCTGCTCTTCCGATTTTATTTTTCTCCATCACTCCCAAATCTCTCATTATTGACTGAAACGTTGTAGTTGAACTTTTTTTGACAATAGGTTCAATTTCACTCTCATCACTCATCGGCTCCTCTTTTTCCTCATGATCTGTTTCAACATTTATGCTGGGTTCTGTCTGGACTGCTCCATCCTCTTCACTTTTTTCCGGATTTTGTAACATGTTTCTTTGAATGAGAGACAATTGCGTGGCTTTCTGTTTGTAGACAGGATTGTCAAAAATTTCACTTTTTGCCGGTTGTGTTGACATGAACATTCTTTTGGGAATTAAGATAAATTCATCAGTATACATTATCACTTCCTCAGATGAAGGTAACACAAGAGAGCAATACCTTTCAAAAGAACCGTGTTTTTAGCAAATATCTGCCTTTTATTTTTTAAACTTGTTTGTTTAGATAAAAGTTTTTTAAATGAATTTTCATGACTTTGTATTAATGTCTTCTTGACGGGAACGTTACCGTTGACAACATTAAGCAAACACTCGCAAAGAAAGTTAATAAAACTATTTGGTGCCGACTTGATTAGTTCTTTTGACTTTATGTCCGATGTCTCTAACATTTGCCGCAGCATACAAAGCTCTTTCTCTCTCATTACTCAAATTGGTTATAACAGCTATAGCTGGGGGAAGGTAAAAAACGGATGGTCCTGGTGGAACAATATTGGAGCAGTAACGTAAAACGTCCGATGTTTTTGGATCCAGATCGATCAGTAAATGACCAAGGGGTTGTTTGGTTGCTAGCTCGTAGCTATCTTTCAAAAATTGCGTGTTATTAAGCTGTCGACCAATTAAACCAATCTGTTGAATGTCACGGGTTGATTTAAATAAAATGATGTGTGTCGTATTAAGATCAATAGTTCGTGACCATTTACTTTGTTGAAATAAATTGTGTTTTGTTTTTGTGACGTCCTGCTGTAGCCAATTTCGAAAACTCTTTGTCATTAAAAATCTCTTCACATGAATCGTCAAACACCAACAGACAGTTTTCGAGCTCCGATATCAAATCGAAGCTTGAAAATTTGGTAAACTGTATGTTTAATTTTGCCTCTAGTGACTTAAATTTGGGTTGTTCATGTTGGTAGAAATAAAAAATCGAGAGCAACTTTGGAGAAAGTGTTTTCGAGTAAAATTCTGAAAATAAGCTCGGTTTTTCCACAACATGACGGACCGCAAACGGCCATAAACAACCGGTCAGTTGTTGAAATGATTTTATTCATAATTTTGGGTTGGGAAGAGCGTATCCAACTGTACAAGAAAGAAGAGAAAACCAAAATGTAGACTCTTCACATTCAAGCTGGAAAAACACGAGTTTTACCAGAGAAACTATTATGAGAAAAATTATAATAAAAACTTGTGTAAAATAAACAACTTCGGATCGTGGTATCCTTGAATTACAAAACCTCCATGATCGTCTTTCATGGTGATTATCATCAAACACTAAGTCAGTTATTGCCCCGCCTGTATCTAACTGATCCTCTGCTTTACTCATTTCAAAATAAGTTTTTTAAAAAAGAGGTAAATTTGGTTATTTCATGATATAAATTTCATAAGATACAAATTGTGAGTTTTGATTATCATTGATAAAAGTAATGGTGTAGTTCGCATTTACTCTGTCAGTTTTTTCTCTGAAAACAATTGACTGTACGTTGTTCTTTTCAATTCTTCGTCTTATTTCAGCTGGAAGGCTCTTATCGTTCAGTGACATCAGAACTGGTTCTGCACGCTTGGGCATAGGTAAAGGGGTTAGTTTCAGCTTTCGCATTTTCTCTTCCAAAGACATGGTACAATTGAAAGTACTCCAAAAGTGAAAGATTTTTCTTGAAGGCTTCTATTTCAGCTCCAGTACAGACAATTTGCTGTTTCCTCAGCACAGTTTGACCACGACTGTCAACTTTTTCCTCTTTGACAAATGTAGCTGTTAATTGATTTTCATCCGCTATACAACTGTAAACCACTAAATTTGGGGACAAGTTCACTTGAAGTAGAGACGATGCTGCTTTCTCCGACCGTCGATTCATTCGTTAGCCACAGGTAAAAAAGTGTAGCTTTTTTTCTTGCACAGTGTTGATTTCTTTACCGCTTAGGACAGCTTAAAACATGTAAAGTACAAATTGGTGTCTCTTGAAAAAATTTCAAATTTTCAGTTTTTGGACATAATAAAATCTCTAAATTGATAACGTCCTTTTTGAGAAGTTTCTGAATAGTTTCTGTTTTTTCTGTTCCTTTCGCATAAAAAGTTGCCAAGGGAAATCGAAGTGCTATGCTTTCAAAAATTTGTTGCAAATAACAATATGGATAATCTCCACTCTCCCAATTCAAACCATGGAGATATTTTGACACCCAACTGTATGATCGTCTCTCACTCGAAGACAGTATGTTGAATGAAGTTGGGGGTAAAAATGACACAGTATCGCAATAATTTTCTGTCGAAACAGCTAGTTCTCTGATAATAAAACCAGACTTTTTATGTCGAAAGCCTTCAAAATCAAGAACAACTGGTCTTGATTTCAACATTCCAGCAAACTGAATAAATTGCTTTTAAAAGTCTTTACATATAGACAGAAGGCAAGTCCTGTCACGTGACCAAGATACTCGTTTGTCACTGGACACGGTAGGACATACGAATAGCCCGGCCCTTTTTCACTATATTCAAAGACAAAACCTGAAGCGTCGTGAAGTGTAGCATGCAACCTCAAAATTTTGTAAGACTTGAAATACTTGTCCAGAGACGAATTATCAATACCAATCAGTCCACCATAGGGTCTCATTTTCATCGCAATATCCAAATCAAGGTCAGGATCCAAGTACTGACATGTTGCCAAGAAATAAAGAAACCTTTCACCGTATTGAAAATAATCCTTTTTCAATTCCTTATAAATTTCGTGAATAGCTTTCAAATCAACCGTCGCTAGGGTTGTCATGGCGGAAAAATGAGTTTCAAGGCCGCCTAATCCCCTTAATACCTTTCCGTCTAGGATAGCCCCCTATTATCCCATGTTTAAGTATTGTAGGATAACCCCCCTCTCTTGAGACAGTATTTACTTACTACTTCCGACATTAGTCGGTTTATGTTTATCAACTGCGAAGCTGTAAGCTACGCGTAGATATATTAGGATGCTCTTGTTTTTTTGCGTTTTGTTGTCTGACGCTGTTTTACTTGCTCTCAAACGAAGATTGTAGCATTTATATTGGTCCTGCTAGTCTTTTTTCTTTTATTCGATTTTTCGCTTGACCAATTTTTCGTCTGACGCTTTTGACTTTTCGTCCTCAAAAACGAGATAAACAGGTGGCGCCCAGCGGGCATTAAGTGCTCTTAGAGCCTTTCAGCTCAAACTGTTTCGGAGACTTATACTTATGGTGTGAAGGGCGGAAGAGAGTTTGAGGACACCCCCCACTATTGCCCCACCTCCCCTACCGCAATGTTGCCCCCCACCCCACTTGCCCACCCCCTCCCTCTCCATCAGCCCCCCGCTGCACCCCACCCCTCTCTCTCCCCACCGTGGCTACGTTCGAACAAGTGATCGCTAAAAACACGCAATTTTATAGTAATTTTTTCCGAGTTTTCACAAAAAAACATTTGAACATCACGAATTTTAGCATTTTTTTTGTCAAAACGTGCGAATTATTTCAATTTCTCATTTAGTTCTCATTATTCAAGTTTTTACAGAACCAGGGGCCAGAAAACCTCCTTAAGGTTTTAAAAATAAGTCACTGAAAAATTTTTATTGGCCATGAAATAGTTTTAAACTTTTTATTATCACAAATTTTAGCAATTTTTGATAAAATTTTTAAGTTTTTTCGAAAATTTGTGTGTCGGTTTCTAGGTTTCTCTCGCCTCAAGAGCCGAGGAAACCCCTCTAGGGTTGGACAATAGGTTACTGTACAGTTACTAAATGTAATGGAATGTTTCTCATGATTTCAACAGCACGAATTTTAGCATTTTTTAAAAAAAAAACTTGCTTTTTTTACATTATTGTCATTACTCAGGTTTTTCAGCCAAACAGAAAATCTCAATGAGGGTTTGGCAATCAATTACTGGAATATGTTTATTGGCCGTGGATTAGTTTTCAACTTCTTTTATCACAAAATTTTTCAGTTTTTTTTTGCAACTTGCAGTTTTTTTTGAAATTTTTGGTCTGTTTTTGGGTTTCTCCATTCTCAAGAGCAAATTAAAGTCTGCTAGGGTTTGTTTAAAGGTTACTGCATAGCTTCCAGATGTAATGGAATGTTTTTCAAGATTTTAATATCAGCAATTAAAAATTTTTGCCTTCAAGTTTTTGAATCGTTTTGAATTTCTTATCAATTTTTCCGGTCCTAAGGACCTCAATTTTTATCAATTTTTCCGAGTCCTAAGGACCTCCTCCAAGGGTTGTCGATAAGTTGTTGCATAGTTGGTAGAGTTAATGGAATGGATATCAATATTTTAATGACTCCAGCTTTAGCAATTTTTTGATAAAAATTAATTTGTTTTCAAATTTTGAAATTTAATCTCATGTTCCAAGTTTATTAATCTTTATGAGCCAGTGATACTAATTAAAGCTTGAAATAGAGATACTGGATAGTCTCCTGAGACAATGAAATGATTTTATTATCTTGAGTTTAAGCAAGATTTTGTTAAAATTTGCAATTTTCAAAATTAAAAAAAATATTTTTGTCCTGTTCTGAGTTTAACGATCTTTACTGGCCAACGAATCTTTTCAAGTCTTGCAGATGGGTTACTTGACAGAACTCCAGAGACAAAAAATAGTTTTAATATTTTTTACTGCGAAATCTGGAAACTGTTTTTGAATGCAATATTTAGCAACTTTTAAAGGTATCAGTTTCTTTGATATGTTTACTAACGGGCTAGAATACTAAAAATTGAAGAGTCGAATCAAGCTAAAGCTAGCCTCTTTAAACCGTTCCTAGCTACTGACGGAGCCAACAGCTCGCTGTTCGTTTGAGAGCAATTTGCCCGACGTTAGTCGGTTGTTTAAGTTTGAGATTGTCTTTTCTTATGTTTATCAACGTTTCTGTCCGGAAAACAAATGATGATCTTTTTATGCAGCTATTCCACCGCTCCTTTGCTGCTTTTATCTGCGTGATGTTATTTCTTAAGCAAGTTAGCGGTGAGTTATAAGCTGAACTGTGTGATAACTTTTTGATCAAAAGTGACATGCCTTGCTAACTAAATGACTTCTAACTTTATTAAGGTCATTTTAGATTACTCTAACGCCTTCCAAGCTCAATAGATAACTACTATATAATGATCAATGTTGACAATAAAGAATGACAACAAAAATAAAATAACGGATTTCATTTTTAATAGTTGCCCTCGTGTTCTCAGCCTGTTTTTTTTTACTTCGTCGAACTAATTTGTTTCGCTTTATGTCAGTTGCTTGCTTCTTTTTCGACGTTTTGCATGAAAACTTTTTTTACTTCTCTCCGTTAGTTTCGTTGTGCGATCATTCTTATTAAAGCGTTTTTAAGCAGCAGTTGCTCAGCAAAGCAATCTAAAATGAACAAATTATCAAATCAAAAATAGAAAGGGGAAAACCCATAAAGCACAATTTTTACATGCCAGCTACTTGAACATAGTTCTTTTAAGTCTTAGTTAGCATCCCCAATGCCTTTTGTATTAATACTTGGCCCTGTATCCTCTCATCAAGAAACAAGCTTATGTTTACGAAATTAATCAAAATAACGCTCACTCAACAATATTTTGTAGTTTGTTTTTTCGTTTTTTCCTTTTCTTTCAATCACATCCTGAGTTATGGGAATAAATGACGGTCTCTTTCCGGTAATTTGCGGGTATGTTTTTCATCAACTTTTTTAGTATGAAAACATTTTGGCGTCAATAATAATTTAACCCATTTTCAATCAAAAATGTTTTGCCTTGGGGTTAGTTTGAAACCCTATTGACTCCCCTAACATCATGAGGTGGTTGATTTGGACACTCTATAACAAACTGTTGTTTGACAGCAAGTCGTGATAAATCCGTCGGCCATATTTCACACTGCAATCAGAATTTGATCTGCTGTCTAAGTTATTATGTTTTGTATTTTTTATCATTATTGTTGCCATTAACATGTTAGTCGGTTATTTTTTTCTGTTGATTGATCTGGCGCTTTAAAAAAGTTCAGTCTATTCTCTAAGAGGGGTTTATTTTTGTAAACACTGTATTTTGTGTTTTTTTATTTTTAATAGCCGACCTCATCTTAGCCGGCTAATATTGCAGGCCTATTTTCTTAAAATCCAAAGTATTTCGATTGTATTGGTGCGCTGTCTTTTTTTTAAAGATATGTTCTCACTTTTTTCGGTCTTTTTACGTCAATAAGAAGTCAAATTAGAGTGGTGATTATAATCACGCTGGTGTAGTAAAGTGAGCAAAAAGCGAGTAGGTTTGTACCTGTTTTTTTTTGTCAAACTACCTTTGGAGTGGATTGAGAAATTGGTAATTAAATAATTTTTCGGATTTTGGAAACGATTTTGTTCACGTGCCGCAATTTGATTTCTTTTTAATAGCCGCGAAGCGATAGCTGAGGCTATTATTGGCCTTCTCTTGGTTTTTTATCTATTTCGTCGTCACGATTTTTGTTACGACCATATGACGTCACAGCCACTTCAAATCTGCTTTTTGTTCATTCGTTCATGCAATTTCAACTGAATTGCTAGTGTGACGTCATTTTTCCCTCTAGGTGGAGTGAGTTTTTTGTTCATTCGCGTGATTAATTTTTTGGTCACATTTGACTTACCTCACTCTCAAAAATGACTTCCTCACTTTGAAATTGACTTTATTTACTTTAATTCAAAGAGATAAGGTCAAATAAGCGTGTGTCACTCTAAGTGAAGGTTACTAGAGAGCAGCTAATAGAAACAGCAGTAAGTTATACAGATTCTTAGTCAAAATTTAACATCTCAGCTCTTAATGAAAGGCATAAGTTTCTTTTTTAGTCTGTCTTTTTTTTGAGACTACAGATCTATGAAGCTATTGTGGCTATTTTCTGGCAATTGGGCAGCTATGTTTCGGTATTTCTTCTCTAGAGCGATGATAGTATTATACATATATCTCTAATTGGGCTATTTTCCGGCAATCTGCCGGCTATGTTTTAAAAAAAATCTTGCAATTTTTCTAGTTTTTTGATATTGTTCGAAATTTTTTGGCATCAAGGGCCCAGAAACCTCCTCCAGGGTTTGATAATAAGTTCCCGGATAGTTGTTAGAGATTATTATCAATATTTTATTAATACGAGTTTCAGCAATTCTTTGATAAAATTTATTTTTTTCAAATTTTCTGAGATTTGTTATGTTCCAAGTACATCGAACTTTATGAGCCAGTGAAACTATTCAAGGCTTTAGATAGGGTTACTGGATAGTATCTGGAGCCAATGAAATGGTTCTGAAGATATTTTTTACGAGTTTTAGCAAGATTTTCAATTGTTTGCAATTTTTTGAATTTTTGTTATTTTCTGACTTTAACGATCTTTACTACTCGCCAACAAAACTTTTTAAGTCTTGCAGATGTGTTACATGACAGAACTTGAGAGACAAAAATGGTTTCAGCTAGTTTCACTCTTCTCTCATTCTGCTAATTGTTTTTAGACAGAAGTTGCTCAGTAAAGCAATTCAAAATGAACTGAGTCAGTATGAAAAACGAAATCAGAAATGGAAACGGGATAAAGCACAATTTTAGATGCCCGTCACTCGAACTTCTTAGTTGCTATCTCTATTTTTCGACAATCTGCCGGGTTTGTTTCTCATTAATGGCAGGTGGATTGCTAATGAAGATTTAGATAATTCGAATAGTTGTTTCTGTCCTGAGTTATATTTCTCACTATTTCTCAAAAAGTATTTTAACGGCTTTTTGCAGAAATTGGTTGTATTTTTGTAGCATTTAATCTCTCTAATTACTTGCTCTACTGGTTGCAAGTAAAGAATATGTGAACCAAATTAGTCACTGGAGTTTATAGAAGTTGTTTTTTGACACTCTTTTTAAAAGATTGTATTGGATTTTAAAATATTGCTTGTATTTGTTTTTTTGTGGTCGCTTTTCCTTCGTTCACGGCTTGTTGAACATTTTGCGTGAAATCATTTTGACTTCTCTAAGCTAGTTTTGCTTTTTTTCTCATTCTGCTCAAAGTTCTTTTAAACAGCAGTTGCTCAGCAGAGCAATCTAAAATTAAAATACCGAAACATCGGAGTCAATACCGAAAAAGGAAATGCTTTATTGATACTAGCCCTTGTATCTTCTTTATTGTAAAACAGAAATATGTCTAACTACAAAATGAAATTTAAGAAGTCCGCACTTCCAAAATGTTTTTTGTACAACAATCAATCTTTTCCATTTTCAGTTCTTTCAATCACAAATCGGGGTTATGGGAATCAATGGTGGATATTTTCCGGCAATCTGCCGGGTATGATTGAAAATTGGATACCATTAAAAGACTTTGTTCAGCTACTCGTCATTGGCTTTTCTTGCACCTATTAAAGTACTTATTTTTTTGTGTATAACAGACCAAGTGTTTGGGTTATCCTTTTGAATAAACTTGTATTCAATTTTTTCAGCTGCTTTCGTTTGCCTTGGATGCACCGAATTCTTGTATAATAGAGGAGAGGGGCGAGTTAGATGAGCCCTTACAAGGCAATGCCATTACATATCTCAGTCTGGACAGTTGTTTGTTCAACTCTAATTTCGGCAATGTTGATGCCACCCAAACACAAAATCCGGATGGGAACAGTCCCAGCTCTCCAGCTGGCATGAGTGAGGTATTGATGATTTTTATCTTCAATTGCAGTTATAACAATGCTTGAGGTATGGCTGGTCTTTTGTGTGACGAAAGAATGTTTGCTGAAAAGTTTGACCTGAAGTTAACTTAATTTTGCAGCGAATTTTTGAGAACCTAAAGGATGATAATTATTCATGGCCATGCGAATTAACAATGATTGTAATTTGGCACGTGTGCTTTTAAATTAGAGAAAGGTTGTAAAAATCTACCTCCCATTATTGCATCACCCCTCAAAAAAATTGTGCGGAATCCAGGCTTTGGATGACAAAGTGTCCAAATTAAATGAAAGATATTTTAGACTTTCTACAGACCACCCAGAGGAGGTAGCTTTTGTAGATGTTTTTGAGAGATGCATAGTTGTACTCTTCACGAATAAATAAATAGTTAAAGAAGACAGAACTGTTTTCAGATATCATCTTGCTCACCTGGAACATCAGATGAGTCAGCAGTGGACGAGATGTCTCTTAATAGCCGTACTGGTGACAGACTGTCCTGTGTTGAGAGAGGAGGGGACAATGGTCCCTGCAACACTCTCCTCTTGATTGGGACCGATGTGGGTGCAGTATATGTTGTAGATGCACTACTCCTCTCAATCGAACACCAGTTACTGCTTGACTTTAATGGTCAGTTATTTTTCATACAAACGCTCTTCATTTGTCTCATTTTTAATCGCTGCAAAGCTCTAAGATAAGCGTAGCTATATTGCAGTGCTGTTGGCTTCTCGGCAATTAAAGGAGCTAAGATTTGAATGGTGTGCTGCCTTTTTAAGAATTGAAGAGTCTTTATGGTGGCCTGCTATCTTACGACTCGAAGAAGAGTATTGGATAACCGTCGTTTTGTCTTTTTAATAGCCGCCCTCATCTTCTCAGCCGGCTATTATAGCGCTCCTATTTTTTTTACAATTCAAAGAATTTGAATTGTATTGGGGCGCTGTCTTTTTTTAAAGATCTGTCCACACATTTTCATGATTTTCGGAGTCAAATTGGAGTAGTGATTTTGGTCACGCCGAAACAGGAAGTGGAGCGAAAAAGCAAGTGGTTTTGCGGCGTGAATTTTTTTCACTCTTAATTTAAAGTATAGTGAGAAAATCGTGTTTGAACAAAAATTCGCTTTCTCGCTAGTGGTTTTTTATAGCTGCGAAGCTGTAAGCTGATTGAAGCTATATTGCGGTGCTCTTGGTTTTTTTTTGTTTCGTCGTCTGACGCTCTTTTTTCGTTTTACATTTGTTCACGCAAAGCTGAAAAGGTCAGTTTTCTGAATGACTTCTTCCTCTCACTAATGGCATTTGCGCGCGTGACGTCATTTCTCACTCGCTTTAGCAAAAGTTTTTAGGTTAATTGCGTGATTAGATTTTGATCATACGTGACTTACCTCACTCAATAAAATCACTTTTGCACTTTAAAACTTAACTTTAGTTTGAATTTGTTTAAGGTCACAGGAACTCATTTGTGCTGTAAAGGTCCCTAATAAGAGGCTTCTGCGGAATGAATTTTAACAAACTTTATTTATCGCTGAATCTTTTTTACCTAGTTTTTTGAGCGGCGTCGATTTTTTTTTTCAATTTAGATCTGTATCTGTTTCTATCTCTATTATATGGCACTCAGGTCCATTCTTTCGCAGCTATTCCGGCAATCTGCCGGCTATGTTTGTTCACATGCGGCAATTTCACTTTTACAGTTTTTACAGTTTTTTCAATTTTTTGGATTGGATTTTTTTCCTAATCTATTCATAGTCTGTTCTTGGTCTAGTTTTCTGTTTAGTCAATGAAAATTCTTTGAATTGTACGTCAGGACTTGTTCTGCTGTGTTTTTTTACTTCGTCGAACAAAAAAATGTTTCGCTTTACCTCATTTTGCCGCTTTTTCAACATTTTGCGTGCAATCTTTTTGACTTCTCTAGGCTAGTTTCTCTCTTCTCTCATTCTGCTAAAAGTGATTTTGAACATCAGTTCCTCAGCAAAGCAATTCAAAATGAACAGAGTCAGTATAAAAAATTGAAGTCAGAAGTAGAAACGGGATAAACCCATAAAGCCCAATTTTAGATGCCCGCTATTTGAACGTCGTTCCTATAAGTCTTAGTTACCTCTCTCTAATGCTCATTGGTATTGACAGTAGCCCCTGTAGCCTCTCTCTAAGAAACAGAAGTATGTTCAACCTCGAAATGCCATCAAAATATATCGGACTTAAAAAATGTTTTTGTACAAAAATCTTTTTTTATTATCTTCTATTCTTTCTATCCCAATCATGCTTCTTGGAATCAACGGCGGCTAATTTCCGGGAATCTGCTGGGTATGTTTTTATTAGCCGCCGTCAGCCCCTAAACGGCCATTAGGCGCTCTCCTTTTTTTAGAATTCAAAGAATTTCAATTGTATTCAGGATCTGTTCACATGTTTTCATGACTTTTGAAGTCAAGTTGAAATGATGAATTTGGTCACGCCTTAATCGGAATTGAAGCACAAAAGCGAGGTGGTTCTGTGACCTAAAAGGTTCTCACTCTAATTCTAAAGTAAAGTGAGAAAAGGGGTTTACTTTAGAATTAGAGGGAAATACTCCTTGATTTTGCTCCTTTTCAATAGCCGCCCTCATCTTCTCAGTGGGCTTTTATTGCGCTCCTATTTCATTACAACTCGAGGAAGAGTTATGTTGATCTATTTTTTGAAACGGCCCTGTTATTCTGAAAAAGGATGTAAAAGTCCGTTCCGCACGTGCAAAAATTGTGATTTTTTTTCTTGAACAAATAGCTCTACATTTGGTAACATTTTTGACCATCTCAATTATATACTGCAGTTTTATATGAAATCTTGAGTTTTTTTATTTCGCCGTTTTAGACGCTTTTTTACCGTTTCTTGTACTTTTCATGTTTTCACGTACGGCTTGGCTTTTTCGAACAGGTTTTTTTAGTTTTTACTCTAAAGTTTTGAATAGAGTGGTTTTCTAAACCATATTATCAAGTAACTGCATGTTTCGGAGTATTTTTGACCATCTCAATCATATGCTATTTTTTATTCAATTTTGAGGTATTTTTGTGATTTCGCCGTTTTAGACGCCTTTTTTACCGGTCTTTTAGCTCTTTTTAATGTCAATAGTGTTTAAGGTAATCTTTATTGAAAATTGTTTTCATGTTTGTACTTGTGGACTTTTCATCTCGTTAATATGAATTTAAATTAGTTTTAGTTGAACAGTTCTTTGCTTAGTTTTTCTCTTTTTGTAATATTTTGTCTAATTCTTGTTTTTCTGCCTTTCAGAATATTTGTCATGTTGAAATGTTTTAATAGGGTTAGTGCTGGGGTCATTATTACTAAGTGAATACAATTGAAGATTTGATAGCACATTTTTCAAATTTAATTTTTTCGGTTCTGATTGTACTTTTTTTCTTGCTCATGTTTCAAGCGTTTTACTGTGGGTTTGGGTGTCGTTTTAGTGCTCAATGCATAACAGGGACTGTTTTTCAATGTGTGTTGAGAGCAGTTATTGAGACTTTGCAACTTTTAGCAAGGCGAATATTATTAATGACAGATTTTTTAAATTTCGTCCTTTAATACTTTTCTGTTGGCTCCGTTTTGCTGCTTTTTTGCTATGTATTGTTTGTTTCTTTTTTCCTATTGCCTGCTGATTTTCTTTTGTCAAAAACAATAAAGTCATAAAACGCAGTATATTATAAACAATGCATCTGCTTTTTTGATGTGTATTGTTGGTTATTTTTTCCTATCGCCTGCTGATTTTCTTTTGTCAAACACAATAGTCATAAAACGCAGTATATTATAAACAATGCATCTGCTTTTTTTGATATGTATTGTTGGTTATTGTTTTATAGCTGCAAAGCTGTAAGCTGAGCGTAGCTATATTGCGGTGCTCTTGGTTTTTTTTGTTTCGTCGTCTGACGCTCTTTTTTCGTTTTACATTTGTTCACACAGCAAAGCTGAAAAAGTCAAGTTTTCTGAATGACTTCTTCCTCTCACTAACGGCATTTGCGCGCGTGACGTCATTTCTCACTCGCTTTAGCAAAAGTTTTTAGGTTATTTGCGTGATTAGATTTTGATCATACGTGACTTACCTCACTCAATAAAATGACATTTGCACTTTAAAACTTAAGTTTAATTTGAATTTGTTTAAGGTCAAAGGAACTCCTATGTGCAGTAAACTTCCCTAATAAGAGGCGTCTGTGGAATGAATTTTAACAAGCTTTATTAATTTATCGCTGAATGTTTTTTAGCCTAGTTTTTTGAGCTGCGTCGATTTTTTTTCCAATTTAGATCTGTATCTTTCTATCTCTATTATATGGCACATAGGTCTATTCTTTCGCAGCTATTCCGGCAATCTGCCGGCTATGTTCCTATCGCCTACTGATTTTCTTTTGTCAAACACAATAAAGTCATAAAAGGCAGTATATTTTAAACAATGCATCTGGAGTTGTAACTTATGAAAAGTTTCCAAGCAAAAAATATCTTAATTTTTTCCCTGATAATTCGTGCCCTAAGTTTGTTGTTTCAAATTCAATGGTATAATGAAGTTATTTTTATCATTTGGTATTTAATTGCACTCGTAGAGAAGCAATTATTGTAAACGTGTGGGTCTTTTTTATGCAAAATTTTTGCTTGACCGTTTTGACTTTTCGAGTGACTCCCTAAGCCCTTGACTTTTTGCGTTTTGCGTGATCTAAAATTGTCTCTCAATCGCAATTTCAAGCAGCTAGACTCAATTGGTGGCAATTTATTACTCAAAATTCAAATGAAAGTGCACCGAAACTGGTGCCATTGTTCACTTTAAAATTTTAATAGTGGTATATATATATTAACCTTTAATGTGGTTATTTGAAGCCCACTATTGAAGTTCTTAGTGACATTCCGATTTAGGCTCACCTTACCCTGACTGAAGCAGGCTGCAATTGATTAGAGCTCCCACTGGTCATACGAGAGCAATTTTTCCGGCGTTTAGTTGGTTATGTTTGAGTTAGGGTTTAGGTTATATTTAACTTCTAGTTGGTTCCGGATTCTTCCGGCTATGTATTTTTTTTTACCTCGTCGAATAAAATTTTGTTTTGCTTTACCTCAAGTTGCCGTGTCTCAACCTTTTCCGCTCGTTCTGTTCAAAGTGCTTTTAAACGGTAGTTGCTCAGCAAAGCAATCTAAAGTGAACAGAATCAGTATCGAAAAATGGAAACGGTATAAACCCATAAAGCCCAATTTTAGATGCCCGCAAATTTAGCTTTGTTCTTATAAGTCCTAGATATGTCTGTGATGCTTATCGGTATTAATACTCTCCCCTGTATCTTCTCATTAAGTAACAGCATTATGTCAAACGCCGAAATGAAATTTAAAATGTCACTGGAAATGGTTTTTTTGACGACAATTAATTTTTCTCTGTTTTCTGTTCTTTTATCCTCATATGTGATATGGGATTCTATGGTGGCTATTTTTAGCAATCTGTCTTGCATGTTTTGTTTTCATGATCGGATTGTTAATTCCGGGTCCATTCCTGTTTTAGTTTTTTCATGCGATAAACCGATAAAAACCTGTTCATGTAGTCATAGTGCATTAGGTTATCGAAGTTTACTAGTGATTGGTAGCTCGTAATTGTATTTAGCTTGGTAGCTTTCAGTTTAGAAGCTGAGTTAAATATAGCTGTAGAATCTAATTGAAACAACAAACTAAATTAGAAAACTTTTTGACACTTAAAAAATCTACTATCTCTTCTTTTGCTGTTTCAATCCCGATGCGCGCCAAAGGCAATTTGCTGGCTAATATTTGTCTTTAATTTTGTTGGAATGGAATTAAAAGAACGCTTAAAAATAATGGTTATTTGACTGCTGAACAAACTTGAAGAGTGGAGCAAAGAGTGAGTTTTGCTATTAAGTTTGTCTTTTGACTAATAGCGATATTCAGATTATAGTGATAGTGTGCTAACGTTTTAAGGTTGTGTTTTGTTATAGCTGCGATGCTGTAAGCTAAGCGGAGCTATATTCCTGCGCTCTTGGTTTTTTGTTTTGTCGTCTGATGTTCTTTTTTGTTTTACATTTGTTCACACAGCAAAGCTGAAAAAGCGAAAAATTCTGAGTGATTTCTTCCTCTCACTGAAAGCATTTGCGCGCGTGATGTCATTTCTGGTTCTCTATAGAAAGATTTTAGGCAGTTTGCTTGATTAGTTTTTTCTTATGGGTTGCGTACCTCACATTTGCATTTTGAAAATTGAAGGTTCAATTGAATTAGTTTAATGTCAAAGAAATTCGAATGTGGAGCTAAGGTCCCTTATCCATTCTGCAGCTCTTCGGTCAATTTGCCGGCTAGGTTTTATTTACAGGTTGTTACAGTCTACGACGAGCTTTTGTGGTTGAAATTATCATTGCATTTGAATTGGTTGGCCCATTTTGAGTATATCAGCTTTTTGGGAAAAGTTTTGGAGGAAAAATTGTTAAATTATCTCAATTATTATGTTGCTTTTGTGAATTTTCATTTTTTTGTCTATTTCGGCTTTCTGAGTCTATGAACTTTTTTTAATAAACAAATTTAGTTGAATTGTTGTTCATTCGTGAAATTTTTGGACTGATTTGCACTTCTAACTTCGTTCACTTTTTGGAGCTAATTTTAATGTCCTTTGCGCGAATATTTTTTAGTCATAGATTGTTTACCTCTCTCAAGATTCTTCTCTCAAGTTAATGCTTGTTCACTGTTTTTGTTGAAATTTGATATCAAACTTTAATTGCAGTTCGTTTGGGGGGCAGCTTTCTTCCACTCAAATCTAATTGAATTGCAGACAACACACCAATTTTGAAGAGTGGAGCAAAGAGTGAGTTTTGCTATTCAAGTTTCTCTTTTGACTAATAGTGATATTCAGATTATAGTGACAGTGTGCTAACAGTTTAAGGTTGTTATTTTTTATAGCTGCGATGCTGTAAGCTAAGCGGAGCTATATTCCGGCGCTCTTGGTTTTTTGTTTTGTCGTCTGACGCTCTTTTTCCTTTTAGATTTGTTCACAGAGCAAAGCTGAAAAAGTGAAATTTTCTGAGTGATTTCTTCCTCTCACTGAAAGCATCTGCGCGCGTGATGTCATTTCTGTTTCTCTCTATTGAAAGATTTTAGACAGTTTGCGTGATTAGTTTTTTCTTATAGGTTGCGTACCTCACATTTGCATTCTGAAAATTGAAGGTTCAGTTGAATTAGTTTAATGTCAAAGAAATTCGAATGTGGAGCTAAGGTCCCTTATCCATTCTGCAGCTCATCGGTCAATTTGCCGGCTAGGTTTTATTTACAGGTTGTTACAGTCTACGACGAGCTTTTGTGGTTGAAATTATCATTGCATTTGAATTGGTTGGCCCATTTTGAGTATATCAGCTTTTTGGGAAAAGTTTTTGAGGAAAAATTGTTAAATTATCTCAATTATTGTGTTGCTTTTGTGAATTTTTTGTGTCTAGTTCGGCTTTCTCAGTCTATGAACATTTTTTGTCAAACAATTTTAGTTGAATTTTTGTTCATTCGTGAAATTTTTGACTGATTTGCACTTCTAACTTCGTTCACTTTTCGGAGCTATTTTTAATGTTCCTTTGCGCGAAAATTTTTTAGTCATAGATTGTTTACCTCTCTCAAGATTTTTCTTTCAAGTTAATGCTTGTTCACTGTTTTTTTTTGAAATTTGATATCAAACTTTAATTGCAGTTCGTTTGGGGGGCAGCTTTCTTCCATTCAATTCTAATTGAATTGCAGACATCACAGCAATTTTGAAGAGTGGAGCAAAGAGTGAGTTTTTCTATTCAAGTTTCTCTTTTGACTAATAGTGATATTCAGAATTTAGTGACAGTGTGCTAATGTTTTAAGGTTGTTATTTTTTATAGCTGCGATGCTGTAAGCTAAGCGGAGCTATATTCCGGCGCTCTTGGTTTTTTTGTTTTGTCGTCTGACGCTCTTTTTCGTTTTAGATTTGTTCACAGAGCAAAGCTGAAAAAGTGAAATTTTCTGAGTGATTTCTTCCTCTCACTGAAAGCATCTGCGCGCGTGATGTCATTTCTGTTTCTCTCTATTGAAAGATTTTAGACAGTTTGCGTGATTAGTTTTTTCTTATAGGTTGCGTACCTCACATTTGAATTCTGAAAATTGAAGGTTCAGTTGAATTAGTTTAATGTCAAAGAAATTCGAATGTGGAGCTAAGGTCCCTTATCCATTCTGCAGCTCATCGGTCAATTTGCCGGCTAGGTTTTATTTACAGGTTGTTACAGTCTACGACGAGCTTTTGTGGTTGAAATTATCATTGCATTTGAATTGGTTGGCCCATTTTGAGTATATCAGCTTTTTGGGAAAAGTTTTGGAGGAAAAATTGTTAAATTATCTCAATTATTATGTTGCCTTTGTGAATTTTCAGTTTTTGTGTCTATTTCAGCTTTCTGAGTATATGAACTTTTTTAATAAACAAATTTAGTTGAATGTTTGTTCATTCGTGAAATTTTTGGACTGATTTGCACTTCTAACTTCGTTCACTTTTTGGAGCTAATTTTAATGTTCCTTTGCGCGAATATTTTTTAGTCATAGATTGTTTACCTCTCTCAAGATTCTTCTCTCAAGTTAATGCTTGTTCACTGTTTTTGTTGAAATTTGATATCAAACTTTAATTGCAGTTCGTTTGGGGGGCAGCTTTCTTCCACTCAATTCTAATTGAATTGCAGACAACACACCAATTTTGAAGAGTGGAGCAAAGAGTGAGTTTTGCTATTCAAGTTTCTCTTTTGACTAATAGTGATATTCGGAATATAGTGACAGTGTGCTAACGTTTTAAGGTTGTTATTTTTTATAGCTGCAATGCTGTAAGCTAAGCGGAGCTATATTCCGGCGCTCTTGGTTTTTTTGTCGTCTGACGCTCTTTTTCGTTTTAGATTTGTTCACAGAGCAAAGCTGAAAGTGAGATTTTCTGATAGATTTTCTGATTGAGGAAAAATTGTTAAATTATCTCAATTATTGTGTTGCTTTTGTGAATTTTTTGTGTCTATTTCGGCTTTCTCAGTCTATGAACATTTTTTGTCAAACAAATTTAGTTGAATTTTTGTTCATGCGTGAAATTTTTTGACTGATTTGCGCTTCTAACTTCGTTCACCTTTTGGAGCTAGTTTTAATGTTTCTTTGAGCTCTCTCTTCTTCCTCTCACTAAAGGCATTTTCGCGCGTGATGTCAGTTCTCACTCTCTTATGTCAATGCTTTTAGCTCATTTGCGTTATTAGTTTTTGATCATACTTGACTTACCTCACCCAATAAAATGGCTTTTGCACTTTAAAACTTAAATTTAATTGGAATTAGTTTGAGTTCAAAGGAACTCAGATGTGTAACAAAGGTCCCTAATGAAAAGGCTTCTGCAAAATGAATTTTCACAACCTTTATTAATTTAGCGCTGAATGCTTTTTACGTAGTTTTTTTGCGCCAATAAATTAGATCTCTAATTTTTTTATCTCTTATACGGCACGCAAGTCTATTCTTTCGCAGCTATTCGGGGAATCTGCCCGCTATGTTTTTGAATTTACTTTTTTGAGTAGATGCTTTTCCTAAGCCGTTTAAATAAATAACTATACAGTTGGGGAACATGCAACATGAGCTATTTTTGCGATTTCCCCGCTCCAGACGCTTTTTTGGCGTTTGTTTGTTTCGAAATTTTTACCGCCTTAGGTTTTTCCGGGTTGAAATTAGGTTTTTTTCGTTACTTTCGGCAATCTTTTGGTTCCATAGATATAAATTTAAATTTGTTTTAGTCGAAGAAAATTGGCTAAATTGAGTCATTTTTTTTATTATTTTTCAATGTTTTTTCTTATTTCTTTGGTAGTTCTGGCTTTCAAAGAAATCTTCTGCGTTGAATTGATTTCCTGGGGTTATGTAGAGTTTTCCTGGGGGGTATTGTTGCTAGGTGCAAACAAATAAAGTGTTTTCATAAATTAAATGATTCATTTCTGCTGTTTTCAATTACAGAGCTATAAAATTTTAAGTAAATGTTATGAACAGATTTTTAATAGCCGCACAGCGATAGCTGGGGCTATTATTGGCCTTCTCTTGGTTTTTTACAATTCAAAGAATTTGAATTGTTTTGTTTCGCTGTGTTTTTTTTTAAGATGTGTTCACACATTTTTCAATGACTTTGATCGTTCAAAACGGGATAAACAGGTAAAGCCCAGCGGGCATTAAGTTTCATTAGAGGCCCAAAGTGGGCTTTAGTTGTCCTTCAAGTGCTAATAGGGGTGCAGCTGCTGGGATGGCCTTAATTTAAGGTTAAAAGGTCATTTTTAGAAGTTTTTGGGCTCAAAATGGTTCAATTTTTCATGTTTTTGTGATTTTTTGAGTTTCTTTGTTTGATTAGTCTCAGGTTGAACTTTTTAAAAGTTCATTAAGGTCGTTTGCGACAGAAAATTGCTTGTTATAACCATTTTATGAGCTATAAGTTTTGGTACTACAAACACAAACTCGCGAAAGGATACTAATGTTTGCAAATTTTTGAAAATTTTTTTGAAAATTTTTGTCCTTTTTGAGTTTTTTAGCCCAATGTGCCAAGAAACCTCCACTAGAGTTTGATAATGGGTTTGATGATAGATTACTGCATAGTTTCTATTGGCAATGGAATGGTTTTCAACTTTTGCCATCATTTTGTCAGTATTCAAGTTGTTTGAGTCCCAGGGGCAAGAAAACCTCATTAGCGTTTGGATGGTAAGTTACTGAAAAATTTTTAGTTGCCATGGAATAGGTTTCAACTTTTGAATATCACAAATTTTAGCAGTTTTTTTGACAAAATTCGCAATTTTTTCAGGTTTTGAAAATATTCGTCATTTTTTCAGTTTTTCCAGCTTCAGAGACCAGGAATTTCAAAGCAATCTCCTTTGAGGTTTGTTAATAGGCACTGCATAGTTTCTAGTAACAATGGACTGGTTTTTAACATTTTAGTGTCTCGAATTTTAGCGTTTTTTGATAAATCTGCAATTTTTTTAAGGCTTCCTAAAGTTTTTCAGTTTTTGATATTCGTCCATTCTCAAGTGCGAGAAAACCTATTCCACGTTCTGATGAAAAAGTTACTGCATGGTTTTTAGTTTCAATGGATTTGCGTTCAACAATTTAACCTTTCAACTTTAGGAAATTTTTTGATAAAATTTGCAATTTTTTTCAAGTTTTTCCAAATTATTTGTATTTTTATTTTTGCTTGTCTCAGTAGACAGCTAACCTCATACAGTGTTTACTCTAAATAACCTCATCACTCTAAATGAAGGTTATTTGAGATCAGCTAATAGAGGCAGCAATAACTTATAAAGATTTTTAATCAAAATATAACAGATCAGCCTTCAATGAAAAGACGAAATTTTTGGTCTGTCTTTTTTACTGTTTTTTTAGACTGCCGATCTACGAATCTATTGCGGCTATTTTCTGGCAATCTGCCAGCTATGTTTGAATTTGGTTTTATAATTCTTTTGTTTTGCTCGATTTTTCTTTGTGTTCTCCTGTGTCGATATCCGTCGTTTTTTTTTAAAAAACCATATGGTAGTCATCCGTTCAACATCAACTAACTATATTGAACTATTCTTTGAATTGTGCCAGGACTTGTTCTGCTATGATTTTTTACAGATCTGTTCACATTTTTGAGACTTTTGATGTCAAATTTGAGAAGTGCTTTTGGTCACTTTGGTGCGCAATAATACTTGTTTTCCTTGATTGCGGAGAAATCGCTGCGTTTCATGTTCTAACAAAGCTTACTAGCCTATCAGTTGTCTGAACCATGCGAGAGAAAGTTCATAATGACAAGGTCGTTTTATTTTGATCGGCTGAAGCCTCATTCAGGATGCAACATCATTGACTAGCTTGACATCCGTGACCGCACGCCCCTTCAATTAAGCTAAAGCTAACCTCCCTTAACCGCGGCTAGCTACTGAAGAAGTTCGCCAGTTTGAGTGCAGTTCGTCCGACGTTAGTTATGTTTTTGGTAAATTTTGCAAATTATTGTTGAATTTCTTAGAGTTAGCCACGTTAGTTAAAAATGTTATCAAGAAGCCTTTCATTTTTTTAGTGAGGTGCAATTACTGAAATCGATTTTTTCAGATACCGTTGACAATGGTCATAGTGTTTCCACAATGAAATGCATTGAACAACTTTGTGGGTGCTCCTTAGGGCTTCCCGTAATGTGTTCATTTTCTATGCGCTTATGTTAATAAGAGTTATTGCTTCATGTTGAACTTTATTCGACTTTATTTAACATGTGTTTTCCTGCATTAAAACTCCTCGAGATATCTGTTGTTTATATCTGCCGATTTTTAATCTGGATATTCCTTGTGTGACAGATAGCATTGTGGCGGCATGTGTGAATGCAAGCGAGACGGTGCTGCTGGCGTGTAGTGTGAGCCAGATGAAGCTATTCCAAATCAGCCAGAGACCCTACTTGGCTGTGATGCAGTCTGGCAGAATGGGCACACCTATCGGCTGTGCAGTCTGTGTGCATGTGGACCAGATTATCTACTCACACGAGGAGGGATCTGTTCTTAATATAATGAATTGTGTTTCGGGACAGGTCAACGATATTCGACTCAATGGTAAGTGAAGCCCCCTCCCTCTAATTCTTCTTATCAGTCTCTATTGCTGTCACGGCAAACCACCCACTGACAATATAATCAATATATATTTTTAAAATCTTATTGTTAAAATTAATAAGAACAACTATTTAGCATAGTAATATCTAAGTGAGATAGATAACTTAGTGTTATAAAGTATTGGCCATGCCTTGTGGGCTATGACCATACCTGAGGTGCCCGTGGGACTTTATATGAAACTATCACAACCGAACATTGGAGCAAATTATCATGCTTGTAACACCGACTGCTAATTTGTAGTCAAATTAATGAACAAAATGATTAACGGGAATAAGCTGGGTATAATGACATTGGGTATTTTGCTACATTGGGTTATTTTTCATTTGGTAAATTGTCATACAACTGTCTCTATTGTATATATTACAGGTTAATACAACCTATTTGCAGCAAACCTGCAGCGAATCCCGTGCCAATAGTTTTACTTCCGGCCAAATTTGGGACAAAATTTGATGTGTTCTAGCAAAGAGTCTTGACGTGATGAGTATATCGAGTAACAATCGCTTCCTGGCCATCCTCTGCACACAAGACAACCAGTTGAAGCTGCTAGTCTGGCATGCTGAAGGAACCTGAATTACAACCCATGTTCTCTTCTCTTATTCGAAGTAACATCACAACCGACCACCACAAACTAACTACTTCATGCGCTAGCTTTTCAACCACTAAACTTCACTTTCACTGACTATTAGATTACAGCCCAATTTTGTTGAATTGCTTCGACGAATGCTGCGAAGTCTATCTTAAGCCTTCTATCTTGTAAAAGATGACCCCTTTGTTATTGTTATTGATGAAACAGTCACCGCTCGGCAAGCTTGTTTCTATATTGCGTTCATCTTGATTCCTCAAAATAGCAAGGCACCAGCTTAACTGTTTTAATTTACTTCTACGTTTTTGATTTCGTACTCTAAAATTTCTCGTATGAATCACACGAAAATCATGTGTTACCACACCATTTTTTGGGAGAGAAAAGTGTCTCAGGAGAAAAGGCCCGGTCAGACGATAATTCGTGTGAATTTATGGTTGGAAATTATTGTAAACGTGTGCATTTTTATGCAAATTTTATGATTTTTTGAGTGATTTGGATAGCGCGTATTCAGAAACTAAGTTTGTTGCTAAAATAAAATCGATTGTGAGCGAAGTCCGTACATAACCGTGATAGCGAACAGTTTAATGTCAAGGACTCTCTTTCGAGAGGTCGTAGGATCGAACCCCTCTACAGTGAGAAGTTTTACACAATAAGTTTTTTAAGCCTATGCCCCCATCTAAATTTTTTTCCTCGCCAATCGTTAGTGAGCGATTCGTCCGATGTTACTCGATTTTTAATTAATAGCCGCCGTCAGCCCCTCAAACGGCTACTATTTAGGCGCTCTCCTTTTTACAGTTCAAAGAATTTAAATTGTATTGGGGCGCTGTCTTTTTTTTAAGATCTGTTCACACATTTTCATGATTTTCGGAGTCAAATTGGAGTAGTGATTTTGGTCACGCCGAAACAGGAAGTGGAGCGAAAAAGCGAGTGTTTTTGCGGCGTGATTATTTTTGCTCTAATTCTAAAGTAGAGTGAGAAAACGGTGTTTGAACAAAAATTCGGTTTCTCGCTGGTGGTTTTTTGTTCACATGTGGCAATTTCACTTTGATTTTTAACTGTTTTTTCCGATTTTTTGGATCCGATTTTTTTCTAAATGGTTTTCCCATTCCATTCATTGTTCATTCTAGGCCTAGTTTTATGTTTCAACCAAATTAGCATTTCTCGCTAGTGGTTTTTTGTCCACATGCGGAATTTTGACATTGATTTTGTTTTTTTTTGTTTTTTTGATCAGATTTTTTTAGAAATGGTTTTCCCAATTCACTCAGTCAGTTCTAGATCTAGTTTTCTGTTTAGTCAATGAAAATTTGTTGAATTGTACTTCAGGATTTTTCCTCCTATGTTTTTTTTAATTCGCTTTACCTTTTGATCACGTTTTACGTAAGTCACGACTTTCACGTTTGACTTCCGACTTACCTCACTCACTGTTTCGAATGAATGGTTGTTAAATTTATTCACTCAATGAATTACGCAAGATAGTGAATACAGTCAAGTTCAAAAGAGCAAAATCAAAAGAGACGGGATAAACTGATAAAGCCGGGTCATTAAATCATCGAGATTTAGGTTATCAAAGTTCATTAGAGTGTTTGCTAGCTGACATGGGTATTAAGCTTATTAGCTTTCAACTTAGAAGCCGAATTAAGTATAGTTTTAGAATTCAAGAGAAACTGCACGCCGAATTAGAACACTTCGACACTGAAAAAATTAGAAAAAAAATTGGTCAATTTCTCTTTTTATAGCTGCGAAGCTGTAAGCTGAGCGTAGCTATATTGCGGTGCTCTTGGTTTTCTTTTGTTTCGTCGTCTGACTCTTTTTTCGTTTTACATTTGTTCACACAGCAAAGCTGAAAAAGTCAAATCTTCTGAATGACTTCTTCCTCTCACTAACGGCATTTGCGCGCGTGACGTCATTTCTCACTCGCTTTAGCAAAAGTTTTTAGGTTATTTGCGTGATTAGATTTTGATCATACGTGACTTGCCTCACTTTTGCACTTTAAAACTTAAGTTTAATTTGAATTTGTTTAAGGTCAAAGGAACTCATTTGTGCAGCAAAGGTCCCTAATAAGAGGCTTTTGCGGAATGAATTTTAACAAGCTCTATTAATTTATCGCTGAATGTTTTTTACCTAGTTTTTTTTTTAGCGGCGTCGATTTTTTTTTCAATTTAGATCTGTATCTGTTTCTATCTCTATTATATGGCACGCAGGTCTATTCTTTCGCAGCTATTCCGGCAATCTGCCGGCTATGTTTTCCTTTTCTGTTTCGCTGCCAATTTGCATCAAGCGCGTCAACGGCCGCTATTTTCCGGCAATCTGCTATCTGCTGGCTATGTTTTTTATTTGATTCACGAAAAATATCATAAATTTAACCTATTTTTTGTTTTTCTGCTCTTGCTCGCCTTCTACGGCTGCTTTTGTTGTTAGCTTCAAATTAATTAATAGTCGCCTCAGCTTGTCAGCTGGCTATTATAGCGCTCCTATTTTTTAAATTTTTTTCGTCTTACTAAAATTTTTCCGCTTTACCTTCACTGCTTGTTCAACTTTTTGCGTGAATTCTTTTTGACTTTTCTAGGCTAGCTTTACTCTTCTCTCATTCAGCTAAAAGTGTTTTTAGACAGCAGTTGCTCAGCAACGCAAAAAACGAACAGAGTCAGTATCAAAAAACGAAATCAGAAATAGAAACGGGAGAAGCCCACAAAGCCCAATTTTAGATGCGCGTTACTCGAACTTTGTTCTTAGTTACCAACTCTAATGCTTATTGGTATTGATTTTAGCCCCTGTGTTGTCTCACTACGAAAGTGGAGTATATTCAGCTCTAAAATGACATCAAATTAGATCGCACTTTAAAATTGTTTCTGTACAAAAATCTTTTTCATTAGTTTTTTCTCTTCTTTCTATCCCAATCTTGGTTAAGGAATCAACGAAGACTATTTTCCGGCAATTTGCCGGGTATGTTTCCATTTTGCTGGGAAAGCTGCATTATCTAGTACACTATGGACTGAGGTCAGAATATCCGTCAGATCTAATCTTGTTTTTACGTAATGAGAATAACTAAATAACTTTCAGACTGAAATTCATTTTTTAATCGATTATTTTCGTCATACGCTCTGTGACACAAAAAATCGGGTATTTTTCCATCACACAAGAAATTTTCTGTCTGGTTACACGAGATGCATGTTTAACACGAAAAGTTGTGATTATTGATCACTCGAGAAAAAGTATGATCATCTCATACTAGAGACTTCTATAGTGCAGATAAACACATTTTACAATAGTTATTTGTTAGGGTTTGGAATCAACAAAAGTGTTTGCTTGGTTTCAGGTTGGGTATAATCTTCGTGTCACGGTCTTATTGAAATTCAAAGCTACGGGTTGAGTTTTGGATAGTGGAATTTTTGTTTATTGGTAATTAAGTCATTAGATAAGTAATATCTGTGAATTACATTACACTGCCAAGTAAAAGCAAATTATCTGGAATATTGTTTGCAAACTATCTCAAATTAAAACCTTTCATAGTTTGTATGAAAAAATACCGTCATTGGTAATTGCTTTTTAATAGCCACGTCAGCAATTCCAAGCAGCTATTATTGCGCTTCTTATTTTTTTATTATAGCTGCGAAGCTGTAAGCTATTCAAGTTTGTCTTTTGACTAATAGTGATATTCAGATTATAGTGACAGTGTGCTAACGTTTTAAGGTTATTAATTGCTCTCAAACGAAGTTTGTAGCAATTATATTAGTCCTGTCGGTCTTTTTTTATGCGATTTTTCGCTTGACCGATTTTTCGTCTGACGCTTTTGACTTTTCGTCCTCAAAAACGGGATAAACAGGTAGTGCTCAGCGGGCATTAAATGCTCTTAGAGCCTTTCAGCTGTTTCAGCTCAAACTGTTTTGGAGACTTATAATTATGGTGTGAAGAGCGGTTCTTAGAGGTTGAAGACCCCCCCCCCCAACTGTTGACCCCCCCAACTATTGCCCCCACCCCCTACCGCGCTGTTGCCCCCCACCCGACTGTTGCCACCTCCATCAGCACCCCCCCCCCCCCCCCCCCCATGTCTAGTTACTGACTAACAACGCTCGCTAAAAACACGCAAATTTATACAAATTTTCACAATTTTTGTAAAACTTTTATCAAATTTTTGAGTTTTATCAACCCTAGATGTCAAGGAACTCACTCAATGGTTTGATAATAGGTTACTGCGTAGTTTCTAGTAGTAAAAGAAAGGTTTCAACGTTTCAATTTCGCGAATTTTTGCAATTTTTTGAAAAAACTTGCAAATTTTTTCAAGGTTTTTAAAAATTTTATTGTCGATTTTTAGGTTTATCCAGCCTCAAGAGCCAAGGAGCCTCCCCTAGGGTTTGATGATAGGTTACTGTATAGTTTCCAGACGTAATGAAATTTTTTTTTTAAATTTTTTAACAGCACGAATTTTAGCATTGTTTTAAAAAAAATAGTCTTTTTTAAATTTTTTTTAACACTTATTGTCTTTATTCAAGATTTTTCAGCCTCACGGTTCAGAAAACCTGCTTAAGGGTTGGATAATATGTGGCCGCATCATTTTAGTGGTAATGGAATGGTTTTCAACTTTTTAATATCACAAATTTTATCGATTTGTTTTTATAACAATTTCAAGTTTTTTTTGACAATTTCTGTTTTTTTTTATAGGTTTATCTAGCCTCAAGAGCCAAGGAACCTCCTCTAGAGTTTGATAACAAGTTATTGTATAGTCTCTAGTTGCAATGGAGTGTTTTTAAAGATTTTCACATTTAACGAGTTTTAGCACTTTTTTGAAAAATTTTTGGCAGTCTTTATGTTTTTTAGAAATTGTTTCGTTTTTTTTTTTTAGGTTTTTTCAGCCTCAAAAGCCAAAAAGCCTCCTTTGAGGTTTGATACTAAGCCGCTGCTTAGTTTCTAGAGTTAATGGAATGGTTGTTATTATTTTAATGATTCGAGTTTTAGAAATTTTTTGATAAATTTTAATTTGAAAAATTTTTGAATTATTATCATGTTCCAAGTGCATGGGTCTTTATGAGCCAGTGAAACTGTTTAAAAGGCTTGAAATAGATAGTAGATGGTCTCTTGAGACAATGGAATGGTGTTCTGAAGATATTAATATCACGAATTTTAGCAAGATTTTGTTAAAATTTGCTACTGTTTTTAAAATTTTTGAATTTTTTTGTCCTTTTCTGAGTTTAATAATCATTACTGGCCAACGAAGGTTTTTTAGTCTTGCAGATGAGTTACATAACAAAAATCTTTACTGCGAAATGTGGAAACTTTTTTGTATTGGAATTTTGCTATTTCAGATTTTTGTATATGATTTAGTTACTAACAAGTCAAGAAAAGTTGTAGAGTCGAATTTCATCATGGAAAAAATTTCTAGCTCTCTTCCTCTCTCTGTGTTGGCTGGCGTTTCTTTCCTTCTACTTCTCGCTCACGTTTAATCTCTCTCTCTCTCTCTCTTTCCTCTTAATTCTTTTGTTGATGCCGCACTTCAGCGGCTGTTATATGGCGTGATGTCATCGTCTATTACCCTAATCTCAGGCCCCTTCAATCATGCTAAAGCTAACCTCACTAAACAGTGGCTAGGTACTGACGAAGTCAACCGCTTGCCGGTCGTTTGAGAGCAATTCACCCGACGCTAGTCGGTTAAGTTTATCTGTTATAGCTGCGTTGCTGTAAGCTGAGCGGAGCTATATTCCGGCGCTCTTGGTTTTTTTTGTTTTGTCGTCTGACGCTCTTTTTCGTTTTAGATTTGTTCACACAGCAAAGCTGAAAAAGTCAACTTTTCTGACTGACTTCTTCCTCTCACTAACGGCATTTGCGCGCGTGACGTCATTTCTCACTCGCTTTAGCAAAAGTTTTTAGGTTATTTGCGTGGTTAGATTTTGATCATACGTGACTTGCCTCACTTTTGCACTTTAAAACTTAAGTTTAATTTGAATTTGTTTAAGGTCAAAGGAACTTATTTGTGCAGCAAAGGTCCCTAATAAGAGGCTTTTGCGGAATGAATTTTAACAAGCTCTATTAATTTATCGCTGAATGTTTTTTACCTAGTTTTTTTTTAGCGGCGTCGATTTTTTTTTTCAATTTAGATCTGTATCTGTTTCTATCTCTATTATATGGCACGCAGGTCTATTCTTTCGCAGCTATTCCGGTAATCTGCCGGCTATGTTTGTCTAACAGATTTTTGTTTCGTCTTGCCCTGACTTCTTGGAATTGACTACTGCGGCAATCGCGGCTATTTTGCGGCAATCTGCCGGCTATGTTTTTATTAGTGACAAAGAATTGAGCAATAAGTATGCTAATTGTTTCTTGGTGCTAGCTTATCAAAAATACAGAAATCTTTACATTGATTGAAATAAAAACTACGAAAGACCTTGCATGAAAACTATGAAATTAGATGGTCCACTCCCAAGTTTGCTAATTTAATCGTGATTTAAAGAAACCAAGGTTGACCGATTGGTATTTTTGCATTGAACAATCAGGAAGTTAGTTTTCACGAAACAAATGTTCTCAAAAAGATACCGAAAAAGCAAGTTAGACGCAATAAAGTTAAATAGCAAGTGCTTGTGTGTCTTCGGCGGTGTAATATTCCATGGCTGTAAGCTTAATGGGAAATGTGTAGTAATAGTTAGATGTTATCAACCCTTGTTCCTGTGTCCGATGTTGAGTTGTATAGAATAACAATACTATAAATTATCAATGAAGAATTGTTCCTAATTAGTGAAATCATCAATAAGTTACCTTAACTTAACCCGATCCTCTCTATCATATCAAATATCTTTGCCACACCAGTTGATTAGTAAATAAACGTCTCTATATTGTATTAGAAATATTACCAACTGTGCTTTTTGTTGATAGTCATTACGTTTCCTCAATACAATTTTTTATTGAGTATCGTTTTCCTTCAAGTTGTGATGGATAGTCAAGATAAGTCACCTGTTGAGATTCGCATATTCTCATCTCTCTATAATAACGTTTAGAGAACTTGGGTACATTTTCTCAGCGGACATAAAACGAGCGGCAGCCATCTGAATTGGTCCAGAATAATAATGAGTTCATTAAATAATTAAATCAATAATCAAACAAGGAGGCTCGTTGATGTGCGTTCGCACATGATGTTCCGACCCGAGCTCATCTACATTTTTGACTTAATTGTCAACAAAATGAAAAGAAATAAAAATATATAGTTGAGTTTTAAAGAAATCGTTTCACACCCAAACTAATTGCATTACATATTGCCATGCTTCATAACAGCGCTCACAAGAGCTGCCAGTAAAAACAAAAAAAAATAAGCAAAACTAAAAAAAATTAACGGCAAAAACTCATTATCTAAATTTAAAAGCACCTAATAAACGTCAAAATGCAATCAGATAAAACCTTTACTACACAAATTTACTTTTTCCTAACTAAATAGCAGATGGAAAGTTTTCTTAATAAGACTAGGTAACAAGTCGACAAAGAACGAACAATGAGGCGAAATTCAAAAGTAAATCAACGTTTTTTAAACCAAGAAATTTCAAAAGTCTTAAAAGTCATTAGCTTTTAACGAAATAATCCTTGATAAATTACTAAAAGTCATTACAAAACCAAACGGACTTGTCTTTGGTTAAACTACTAAGCCATAGAAACGAACTAAGAAAAACTCAAAAAAATACAACGATTTGCGAAAACACAAACTATTGCTACCATTAAAATCATTAGCTATTATCTGAATATAATGTATTTTAAATTCAATTGTTGTTTCTATTAATTCATTTGAAGGATATATAGTGAGAGACTAAATAAGTTTACTTGGGACACCTGAAAACAATCTGTTAATACGCGATTGTTCTGAAAGAAGCGAAAAGGAAACACAAAAAGTGACCACTCAATAAACATTTTTAAAAACGCATATTGTCCAACGAACAAAACATCAGTTACAAATAACATCAGTAGATATGTTATTTATTGAAATACAAGAATTTGTATGGGACCTCTCATTGATGACAAATAAGTTACAATTTGACGAAAAGAACAACAAAAACTGAAAAATTTGAAAAATTTTTGAAAATGTATATCATAAACTTCAACACTATTCGCTATGAACTGAGTTCTTCCGGTAACATTTTTTATGCAACCTCAATTACAAGCTTATGAGACCTTTTGGCAACAAGGGCTCGCTAGAGAACAAAAGCAGCAAATTCAGAAAAAAAATTGATCGAGAAAAGTGTCAAAGGCATTAAAAAAATATAATTTACACAAAAATAATTTCTAATTTCTATTGGTTTTTAAGAGCATTGGGATTCCTTTTTTAATCAATTTAACTTCAAAAAATCAGCAAATATGAACAATTACAGAAGCTCGAAATTTTTGAGAAAAATTGTATTATCAACGCCATTAAGTTCATTAGCTCTCAGCGGAAGCCAGTAAATACGCTCAAATAGAGTGTATGTCTTGATTGAAGGACAGGAACACTCGTCATGCATAGGTAATAAATAAGAGTCTTATGACTATGGAAACAACAAAGGCAAAAACCAAAAATTCAGTAGAAATATGCGAGAAGAAAATGTCAAAGCCATTTAAATAATAAGCTTGACTATGAAAACTTTACCTGTGATCCACCGAACGTCTTCTTTAAGCCAATAGAATTAGAATATTATTTGTATAATGTGTATAATATTTGGATAATGTGATAAGAGTTCAAAAATAACCAATAATACGAAAATTTTCGAAAAACTTTAAAAAAAATTGGAATCTTGTGTCATTGAAGTCATATAATCAATGGTTAGATCATAAAACTACTAAACAGTATAATATTAGTTGCAGTAGAAAGCAACTGGGTTCTCTCCATGCTGAGACTGACCAACAGTTCAGAAAAAAATCAAGATTCGTTAATGTTCAAAAAATTGTCTTTAAAGTCTTAGCAGGCATTAAATTCAATAGCTTTCGACGTTAATTATTAAAAACGCCCCGTTGGGAGTACAGGGATGTTTGTTATGCATAGGTTATCAATAAGACAACAAAATAAGTAATGACTATGAAAACAACAACAAAAAACGGCAGAAACCAAAAATTCGGTAGAAGTGTGCGAGAAGAAAATGTTGAAGCCATTTAAACAATAAGGTTTACTATGAAAACTTCATCTGTGATCCACTGAACGTCTTTTTAAGCCAATAGGAGCTACCAATAATTGGATAAAGTGATATTACTTCAAAAGTGTGTGTGTGCGTAAATGTGTGTGGGTGCGTAAGAATGTGTGTGTGTGTGTGTGTGTGTGTGTGTGTGTGTGTACCCGTTTGTGTTTGCGTGCGTGTTTGTGTTTTTGTATGTGCGTGTGCGCGTGCGTCGTTCCTGAGCGCATATTGTTATAAGGAAAATTGTTAACTCCAATCCTAATACTTGGAAAATAAAACTAGTGTTCTACCGAGAATGTCGTTTAGAAAAGTACAGGAAATTCCAAAAAAATTTTAATTGTTTTTGCAAAGCTTTCGGATGCAAAACATGTGTTTGCTGGTACTGTATTTGTCGATTTCGCGCCCCAAGTTAAATACAAGCCGCGATTTTGCAAACCAGGTTTAAATTGAGGGAATGCTCCTTAAGTGAAGCTTTAAGTTCACGTTTTTCTAATTTCTTACAGGTTTAAAAAGTCCAACTTTATTTGTTTTCATTAAATATATATGAGTTTTTTAGCTTTGCCAATATTTGATGTTCTCGTTGTCTTACATCTTAGTTTCAAATAGAAGAAGTTAAATTGTTTGTAATTTTACTGTCTTGCCACTCCCAATAATGATATATTGTCTCTTCTTTCTAGTGAAGAATACCTCAAGCGCAATTTAGTGATTTTAATTCAATCTTATGATTTTTTTCTGAGCATCAGTTCTTAAAATTAATTTGCGTGGAATGTTGAGTCCGTCCTCTATTTGTTGTTAGTTCTGTCATTTTAACTTTTAATGTGATTAAAATTCGATGCAAAATTTTTCTGACCATGCAATTCTTCTATATACAGTCCCTTTAATTTTTTATTCAATGACTTTTTTCAAAATTGGAGTAAGCTTTGTATTTTGTGTAGCTTCGTAATTTATATTAGCTTTGAGAGCACTCATATTGTTCATTTGCTTGTCTGAATTTTTCGCATGTATGTTTTTTGTTTAGTTTTTGAAAAAGTTAAAAATTAAATCTTTTTCACATAATTATTTCTCGAAATGTTTTTTTTTCTGTTTGTAGTTTTCCAGAGTGGTTAATAAAATTATTGTTCTGCCGAGAAAGTCGTTCAGAAAAAGTATTCAAAATAGTTTTCATTGTGTTTTAAAAACTTTTGGGAGCAAAAATTGTGTTTTCTGGAAATTTATTTGGCAATTGCGTGCCCCAAGTTAAATCCAATCCGCATTTTCGCAAACCACACTTAAAGTGAGGGAATGCACCAAGTGAAGCTTCAAGTTCTCGTTTTTCTTTCTTCTTACAGTATTAAAGAAACGAACTTTATTTGTTTTCTTTAAATTTATATGAATTTTCGAGTTTTGCCAATATTTGTTCTCTTTGTCTTAAATATTATTTTCAAACAGAAAAACTCAAAATGTTTTTAATTTTACTCTTTTGCCACTCTCAATAATGCCATATCTTTTCTGCATTCTAATGAAGAATAGCTTAAGTGGAATTTAGCAATTTTAGTTCCATCTAATGATTCCCAAGTCTATTGGAAACATGCTCCAAGAGAGGAGGGCAGGGGTTGAAGATCATTTTGATTGTTGTTTATTGTGACAACTTTGAATCTACATATCCTGAAATTAAATTAATGTAATAGTAGTAAAATTAACGGGGCTGGATGAAGCTCATGTTGTCCACGGCTCGAGCGGAAATTTTTTTCAAAACTTCGGAGAAAAAACCTCTGCGAGGCCGGTCACCGAACGCATGAACGAGCCGTCAACCAATTTTAACTTGTATTTCACCGTCTCGTCTAGTGGAGGTTTCCACGACTATTCCAAGGGGCCAGTTTGCTCCTGGCGTCAAGTTTTTCAGTAACCACACAGTCTTTCATCTCCGACTTGCAAAGGAGGCTGGTTGTTGTCTGTCTTTTTACGTCTCTTGATTAAAGTCAGCAAGTATTCCATTATCAAACAAAGCCACACGTGGTTTTTTTAACTGCTGAACGTGCTTCCATTTCATGAAACTAGCTGGCTGTTTATCTCCAAAGTTTCCGGGTGACAGGGAACTGTTGAATTAGTAAAGGAATAGGAGTGAGTGGTTTATCGTTGCCAGGCTGATTGGCAACATTCGTCAGGACTACGGAATTCAAGATTGCTTCAACTTCAATCATTATTGTGTCAAAGATGTCGAAGAAGAGACGCTCAGATCCTAGAATGACCAAGAGTGTCATCATGTTGCTCTGAATCAGTCGCTCCCACCCGTCACCGAAACTAGGGCCGTACGGTGGCTTTAGTTTCCATGTAGTGTTGACTGCAGCTAGTGCCTCATAGATCTTGTTTTTGTCAGAAACCTCAACCGATTTCATCAGCTCTTTGGAGGCGCCAACAACTTATTTTCCATTATCGTTTTACGGCAAAAATAGGTTGGCATCTTTGGCAGGTGAACCGTTGAAATGCAATAAGGAAAATGTGTGTCTTGAAGTCTGGACATGTTTCCAAACGGACTGCTAGCGTAAGGAGGCATGTAAAACTAAGTCCATAATGTCTCTCGATTTTGTCTTGTTTGTATTAATATAAAACCGCCCGAAAAGAGTCTAGTCTTGTGTTGGCGAACGAAAAAACGAAAATTTGCTCTCTGCTGTGGGAAAGCGGAATGCAGGAAGTGGGGCTATTATTGATTGTATTTTCTGAGTTTCAATACGGCAACACAGAAAACATCAGTATTCTATCGTTAGGAATGTTTTTGGTAGTCTGGTGACGTAGTAAAGTTGTTGTACGAAAGCTTTGGCCGGCTCTGTTGCTTGATGAGCAAATATTTTCTGCGCATATTAAACGTATATTCTTGCGATCTTTTCCTTTGCGTCTGAAATTATACGACATTTTTGACCTCCATTTCTGCTGGCTCAAATAGGAGACCGCAATTAGATCACAGGAGTCAAATTTGCTCTTGGTGTCCGACTTTTGCCCACTTTTCACTGCCTTAGTTGTTGACGAGAAAACATTTTTTGAGACAATTTCCGCAGAAAAAATTGAGACTTACTTTTTGGGTGTTGACATTTGACCAAACGATTCTTTTTAACTCTGTAAATTAGATTAAAGAAAGTTGCAAGGGTTAAAAGATGCTTATTCTGAGATGAAGTGCTGTTCGGGTTTAAAATAGGCTCGATTGATGTTTTTTTATTTCTGATTACGGCAGCCACGATATTTTTCATATCTTCCCATCTTTCCAAGATTTTTCAGTGCTTTGCAAAAAAACTGTGGTGCTGTAAGTCAATTCTTGGGGATTACCGATGGGCCAGGGTCTAAAACAACGCGACTATCGGTCCACAAGTAGACTTTTTTGAATTTCAATGTCATTCCGGTTTGTGTCGAGGGGCGGAGGCGTGTACATTAAACGGCAGCTTCAAGCAAGTTCAAATTCTGGAAATATGTCTGAAAGTTTTCGTCCTGCTTTTGGGCGCAAATGTAAGCAGGTGCTGCCAATGCAACAGTTGAAGCATCAACAAAGACATGAAGCTGGTGATTTTTTTATTGATTCGTTGAAGTGTTCAATTACCTGGGGATTTTTATATCAGGTATTGCAAAGTAACCCTTAAGCACTTTTTTGTAGGTTGTAATGTAGCTTGGTGGGAAATGTTTCATCCCACTTCTCGCCTGGCTTCTAGACTTGCTGTAAAAGATTTTTGATTCTAATTGTGAGTGGAGACAATCTTCAGAGGGGATCGAAACTGGTTGACACTGAGCTGAAAATTTTTCTTTGTGGATACTTCCACCCAATTTGGGGAAATTGTTCTAATGTTTTCTTTTTAAAAGAGTGAGTTCTCGTATTCCATTTCTGACCGAGAACTCTTTTGTTTGTTTTCACTTCATCTCAATCTTTTTTCTCATTGAAATTTAATGCTTAATGTTCATTTGACACAAAACTTTGTCAAGCGAAAGCCTTTTTTATGAAAGCTAAATTTTGTTAGGTTAATAATTTCAATTTTGTCTATAGACGGCAGAAATTGTCCACATAAATATGGTTTTTCCTTGCAGGAATTGATTTTGGAAATTGAATTGCATGATCATCCGCGCAACGAATCGGCACGAAAATTGTCCAAAAGAGGGGCAGGTTGCTCCGAAAATGATTCTGGTGAACTGATATTGGTTAACCAACTCTTCATTGAACCAGAAAAAGTGTCGTCAGATTGGTCCTCTTGCCTTCCTTCAATCTGCACTAACATGCCTTCATTATCAGAAAGAATGGCAACCGGGTTTTCAGAAAAAATCTCTGAGGGATTCCTACAATGTTGTTCAGCAAATGTGGTCCTGTGATTAAGTTGGAGTCCAAAGACCGGCCTCTAAATTTGGCCGCAGCAATTGCTATTCTGCGCTCATTTTCGGGCTTCTTTGAATTAACAACTGGATGATGCGGCAAATACCAAATTTTATCGGGTTCTGGCTGCTTCATTTCCACTGGATTGACATAAAATTTTTGAAGATCTGTTCTGAGAGTTTGTTCATAAAACTCTTTCAATTGGAAAGAATTACTGAGACGCTTATGAAAAATTTTCAGGTGGCAGAGAGCTGCAAATTAATTGTTTTCAATTCTCAATGGTTCTTTCCAAGGAAATCCAATTTGGTTCCTCTCATCATTGTAGCGGATTGTCTTGTTCAGTTTGTTAAGGGCTTCCTTGCCATCGAAATTTCTAGATTCGCCCCCGGTTGAGTTTCTTCGACTTCAATGTTCCAGATCTGCTCAAGCAACCCATCGAGGGGCTGGTCGCTAGGGCTCTGTCGTGATACGTGGTTCACGTACGGGTTCTACTGGTGTGATCCCTGTTTAGGTTGCTTTGTACTCTTTCATACTCTCCAGATACTGGTCTATCCAAGCTGTGTCTTTGCGCCGAATGGCTGGTTTTTGGTTGCTGAGAAGACGTGAATTGGATGTGTGAACGCAAAGGTATTTATTGTTCCCGAAAGCGAACGATTTTGCCTTCGGCTTTTTCTGGTAAGTGAATGTGACGCAACTCTTTAGTTGCATTGCAAAACCGGTTGAGTTCAAATGCTCCTTAGCAGGTGCTACATTTAAACAGGGCGGGCTATAAGTGGTTGATATTTTGAACTTTTGTTCCAGTTTTCAAAATTTGCAATTGTCACTGCTTCAAAAATTTTTGACAGTGGCATATAGTGCTCTGTGTTCAGATGCAGAACAGTAGTGTTTTCTTGATCATCACAGGGAAGAGCAAGAAACTCTGTGATTTTGTCAAGTATGAAGGTAAATTGGTTTTCTGGATCAATCAGAGTGTAAGTATCAAAAGCTTTCTTTCCCTTTAGAAAAAACACTGTGATTAGTTGAAGTTATTCGATCCATTCTTTTGGTGTAGACTGTAGATGGTTCATGCTAAAAATTTGGTGGGAATGGTTCAAACTAGCGCGCTGAAATTGATTCGAAGAGATTAGTTTGCAGTAGATTGTCCATAGCAGATCTTTTGTGATTTGGACCAGACGCTTGCGTTGCTGTTACTTCCTAATTCATATTGCTGTTTGACTGATTGAATTTTCTGTTTCGTAACGTTTTCACCAGTGGAATTGCTGGTGGCAAAGGCAGCTGGCGGACGCTTGATTATTTTACCAGGGTCATGTGGCGTTGTGTGGTGGTAACCGCTGCATGCTTGGCAGTGTTTTGTTGAAGGGCAATTTTGCTTCTTTTGTTTCTGTGGTTTGGAGAAGAGGCTTAAGTTGCTCTTGCTTTCTGGTTCAAGTTGCTGTTTGACTGGTTGAAGTTCTTGTTTTGTAACGTTTGTACCAGGCTAAATGCTGTTGGCAAAGGGAGCTGGCGGACAACGATCATTTTACCAGGATCATCTGGCGTTTTGTGGTGGTAACAGCTGCAAGTTTGACAGCGTTTTGTTGAAGGGCAATTTTGCTTCTTGTGTTTATTGCTCAAAAAATTCAAGCAAAAATTGTCCTTGCTATTAATGACAACTCGCTATCTTGGGCTGCACTTTTTATAACCGTTACAGCCGCTAGTATCAAGTTTTGTCGACATTTTTTGCAAGAACGCTTTGATTTGCGTTGTTTAGAGGTGCAAATGGTGGAGCTTTAGGTGGTTTCACAATAGCGTTACTGCTTAATGTTGTTGATTGATTTTGGATAATCGGCTGTGCTGAGAAAAATTGAACTTTGGGTACCTAAATTTTGGCGTGTTTATCGCTGTTGTTCAAGTTCCCAGAAATGTTAAAATTGTTTCTACGAAGTTTTTTTTATTGGATGATTTCCCGGTTTATCTTATCGTACAAGTGTTCTTGAACTTCTAACAATTCCTGAAATTTAATTAAATTATCGGGTGTCTTGATTAATGTCACGATGTGTTCTGTCCATTTGAAGTTGCAATGCGCCATTTTTTCTTTAGCTTTTTCCATAAGTGTTGAGCTATGTAGCTCCACTTTGTATCACAGGTATTGCAAAGCTTGCTCTAAACCTTCCAAGAACGAAGCCAGGACTACAAAGTTTGTCTTGTTTTAGTCAATAGTTTTTCTCCAGGTTTCCAATTGATTTGTGATGGCGTTCACCACTAATGTAGGACCACCAAAATTTGACATGAGTTCGTTTTAAGCTGTGGTATAAAAAGCAGGATCAAACGAACGTGCTTGGATTACATCTTTTGTATTGCCAGTTACTGAATTTTGCAGGTAAATGATACGATGTGCGTCAGTATCACAAAAACACTGTTTTTGTTATTTGCGAGACAAAAAGTTAATGATCCGCTCGTGGTACTTCAAGGGGTTGCCATTGAATTGTAAGAGGTGGTAACTTGTTTGAGTGTTCAATTGTTGGGTGCTGCCAATATAGAGATGGGTTTGAGCTCTACAATACATACTTGATTTGAATTAAGGGGTTAGTGAACTTTTCATTTGGTATTGGATTTAAAACGTTGGATATTTGAAGTGAATGTGGAAATTGTTGCTCGGGTTTACGCCCTACTGAAGGCGCTGCTTGTAACAGGATCGTTGAGATTGAAAAAGCAATGGGAACACTTTCAGGTTTTGTTTTTGAACAGGTGGTTCGTTGATCATCGAAAGGGTTGAGGGGATCCTTGCCAACAGTTGCGACTTGTGACTGTGGCTGGAATTGAGTAGAGCTTGCAGGATGATTTTAATCTCTGTAACTTTCATTGTTGTCCATTAATCATTGGTAAAGAAGTTCTGTTAGTCGCTTGAAAATTAATTGATTGCGTTCTTACAGGCTTTTTCAGAGAACTGACTAAAGTTTGTCATTGTGTTACTCAGTTCGAATGGTTGCTTTGTCTAGGGCGGATTAAAATCAACCGTCTGTAGATTTTCTTGACTGTATTTTTTCGATGAAACTGGGATTTATCAAGCAGGGACTATGTGTTCCTTGGTCCTTGAGCATTTTGAGCAGCCTATGCTCTTTGGTAGAAATTTTTGCGTCTGAAACCGTTCCACGGCGATATCCCGAGAAAATTCAGTTGGCAATTTTTTTCACTAAAAATGATGATTTAGATTTTCCAGAAGAAGATGGTTTTTTATTTTTTTTTGCGTGCTTACAAACTAAGCGTATTGATTGAATCCTTGTCTGAATTAGGTGTCTGGCGGTTGACTCTAAAATGATCAACGGCAGAGAAAGTTGTATCGCTAAGAGCGAAACGATCGGGAGTTTTTGCGGCGGTCGTGTCAGGTTTGGTAATTTTTGTATCTGAGTGTTTTGCTTCTGTTTTGGATTCGGCGGAGTCTTCGGCTATGTTAATTGATCCGAATAAATTTGCTGTAGTTATTCCAATAGTAAACGGATTCTCGTTGTTGCCATTGAGAAACTCTCACAAAATTGATTTGAATTTGCGGCATTCAGACAAACACAGGTATGCTCTCTCTGGTCTCGTTTGGAGAGGTGGCGTTTTTTGGAGAATGATGAACCTTCTGATTTGCTTGCTTCCGGAATCCCGTCCATTGATTATGAGCATCTCGGTGAGGTTGGACATCTGGCAGTTGTATGAGTTGTTACACTGACATCATTGCGTATCCTATTTGAGGATTGGCTGAGTAGTCTATTTTGAGTTTGAATTTCTCTAGGCGTGACAGGAGGTTTGAATATCGTTCCATGACTGATGAAGTACTGCTGCAGTTTTCAGGAAGTGTTCTTTTTAGCTCGTCAACTGATGCTTTTGCTTCATTGATTAGCAGGGTGGTCAACTGCAGATTGTAGGAGATCCAGCTTGCTCTTCAAACTCAGCTCAGCGATTTTGATTTTGTGTAAGGTGTTTTGGCAATTCCGACTGTTCTTCTGTGTCATCTTGCTCTTGTTCGTCTTTTTCGTACTAATTGGCAACAAAACGTCTTCGAAATCGGAATGACGCAAATTTCAAAGTTGAAGGACGGTGTTTATGGCCTTGTTAGGCTAATCAGCCTGAGTTTTTTTGTTTTGGTTGAAAAGTACGACGCAAGTTTTCCGAAATAAAAGAGTCCTAGTTTTTTT
Organism: Convolutriloba macropyga; assembly: GCF_964194025.1. Classification (NCBI taxonomy): domain Eukaryota; kingdom Metazoa; phylum Xenacoelomorpha; order Acoela; family Convolutidae; genus Convolutriloba; species Convolutriloba macropyga. The sequence continues at coordinate 51,850,085 of NC_134475.1, read as the reverse complement.
GTACTAAATCGAGCTAAATTTTTTCTCTATAAAAAAGCAACCGTTTGCGCGCTCTTGTTTCGTTGTTTCAATAAAAACGACCAAATAACGGCTAATCTTGATGAAATCAAAATGTTCTCTTTCGAAGAATTGGTATATGGCTTTTCAATGGCTTTTGTTACAATTATTCATAAGGACGAAAAACTAACTATGAAGCTTGTGTTTCAACAAATTGAGGGGCCCAATCAATAAGTTTTTTTGGACTTATTAAGTACTTTAACGAAAACGTTAAGAAACTTTTTTAGGAGAATTTATTGAGAAAATTCGACCAAATTGGTTTGGTTATGTGTCATTCAGACAAACACAGGTATGACTTCTCTGCTCTCATAGGGAGAGGTGGCGTTTTTTCGGCAGTCGTGTAAGTTGTTACATTGACATCATCGCGTATCCTATTGGAGGCTTGGCTGAGTAGTCCATCGTCATCTAAACTATCAACTTTATATTCGAAGTTCTTTAGTTGTGACAGAAGATTTTAATATCGTTCCATGACGGATGAAGTACTGCTGCAGTGTTCAGCAAGTGTTTTTTTTAGCTCATCAACTGATGTCTTTGCTGCATTGATTAGCAGGGAGAGTGATCTTGAACTTTTTGGCTGATAAATTGCAGATTGTAGGAGGTCCAGTTTGTTCTTCAAACTCAGCTCTGCGATTTTGATTTTGTTTATTTTGTTTAGGCAACTCTGATTTTTCTTCTTTGTCATCTTGCTCTTGTCCGTCTTTTTCATACTGATAGGTGAAAAAGGTCATCGAAACCGGAATGACGCAAATTTCAATGTTGAAAAACGATGTTTATGGCTTTGTGAGGCTAATCAACCCGAGTTTTTGTTGTTGAAAAATACGACGCATGTTTCTGAAATAAAAGATTCCTTGTGTTTTTTTGTAATCTATTTAGCTGACTGTTTTCTATACAAAAATTAACCGTTTGCGCGCTTTTGTTTCGTTGTTTCAATCAACACGACCAAATATCGCTAATCTTGCGAAAAAGAAAATATCTGATAGAAGAGAAAGTATGTGGTTTTTGAATGGATTTTGTTCAGATCATTCATAAGGACAAACAGTTTTTTTTATAGGAACAAGGAACAAAAAAATGCTTAGAGGTTGCTACTGCTTAGAACTTGATTTGAACGTGTTGAAAATTTTCAAATGTTTTTAAAATGCAGAGCAACTAAGCAGCGCGAGCTACCGACAAGCAGACAAGACAAAAATTTTTGTGCTAAAGCTCGTTTAAAATTCTTTGTTTTTAAGTTGAACTGCTTGTTTCTTGTTCTTTTTCAAAGTTTTTGAAATCTTTACAATGAAATTTTCTTCCACTCTAGTAACAACTGACACGAATTTTTGCAGTTCTTTGGCAGTGGTTACTACTGACGCCAAAAACTACTCTCTTCGTCTATCTGGTGACTACTGAGATCAAAAATGGGCAAAATGGGCAAATCTTTTGGTAATTTCAGAGACCGCGGACAAAAAGAAGAGGCGTTTGAGTTTTCCAACTCAAAGAGATTATTTGCGTGAGCAATTTTTAGAGGGGAATTATTTCGCAGCTTTTGATTTTCCTGCTTTTGAGCTTAAAAAGTCAATTGATATCTTTCCGTTTTCGTTTTTTCTTGAAAAGGTTTTTTCAGTGCAAACTACCCCATTAATTAGGCGCGCGGCTGGTAGTATGCACAAAAAGAAAACAAAATAACAGTGATTTTCTGGTTTTCTTAAGAACACATATGTCCCCAATAACTAGGCTTCTGGCTAGTAGTATGCAACTAAGATCAGAGAAAACACAAGCCCTTTGTAGTTTTTTTGAAGAAATGTTTCAGTAACTTTTCTCTCCAATTTCCACGGTTTTTCAGAATGGTTAAAATTTTATCTCAGCTGGATTTTTAATGAACTGAGGAGGATTATTTCATCTTTTTCAAACTCGGTTGGTAAATCAAAAAGGACGTTAGAAAAAACGTTTTTTGATTTCTATCAATTATTTTCGAAGCATTTATTCTTACAAATTGAGAGAATTGATCTCAATAGTTTTTTTGGTATCTATTGAAAACTTTTAACAAAAGACTTTTTGAATTTTTAAGTCAAAGAAGCACATTTGCCAATTTAAATCGCGTTTACAGTTTTACATCATCGATAGAAAAATTTTGAAGCTTGTTGAATAACAGACTGAGAGGGCCCAACCAGTAGGTTTTTTTGGATCTATTAAGTTTTTTAACCAAAACATTAGGAAAATACATTTTTTAAAATATTTTTGAGTCAAAGAAGCAACGTTGCCATTGTTGAGTTGCCGCTTTACTATAATGCAATGTCGACAAACTAACTATGAAGCTTGTTTTCCAATAAACTGAGGGGCCCAATCAATAAGTTTTTTTTGGACCTATTAAGTACTTTAACTGAAACGTTAAGAAATTTTTTTAGGAGAATTTATTGAGAAACTTTGACCAAATTGGTTTGGTTATGTGGCATTCAGACAAACACAGGTATGACTTCTCTGGTCTTATTGGGAGAGGTGGCGTTTTTGGGCAGTCGTATAAGTTGTTACATTGACATCATCGCGTATTCTATTTGAGGCTTGGCTGAGTAGTCCATCGTCATCTAATTTATCAATTTATATTCGGAGTTCTTTAGTTGTGACAGAAGGTTTTTATATCGTTCCATGACTGATGAAGTACTGCTGCAGTTTTCAGCAAATGTTCTTTCTAGCTCTTCAACTGATGTTTTTGCTTCATTGATTAGCAGGGTGAGTGATCTTGAACTTTTTGGTTGATCAATTGCAGATTGTAGGAGGTCCAGCTTGCTCTTCAAGCTCAGCTCTGCTATTTTGATTTCGTTTAATGTGTTTTGGCAACTCTGACTGTTCTTCTTTGTCATTTTGCTCTTGTTTGTCTCATTCATACTGATAGGTAGAAAAGGTCATCGAAACCGGAGTGACGCAAATTTCAATGTTGAAAAACTATGTTTATGGCTTTGTGAGGCTACTCAGCCCAAGTTTTTTGGTGTTGAAAAATACGACGCATGTTTCTGAAATTAAAGATTCCTCGTGTTTTTTTTGTATTTAATTTATCTTACTTTATTCTCTAAAAAAAGTAACCGTTTGCGCCTTCTTGTTTCGTTGGTTCAAAGAACACGACCAAATATAGCTAATCTTGCGAAAAAGAAAATGTCTGATAGAAGAGAAGGTATGTGGCTTTTGAATGGAATTTGATCAGATCATTCATAACGACAAACGAGTTTTGTAGGAACAGGGAACAAAAAATGCTAGGAGATTGCTACTGCTTAGACCTTCTGTTGAAAACTTTCTGTTTTTTTTAATACAGAGCTCCTAAGCAGCGCGAGCTACCGACAAGCCGACAAAACATTTCTTTTTTTTTGCTAAAACTGGTTTAAAATTCTTTTTTTTATGTCAAACTGCTTGTTTCTGAATTTCTTGTCAAAGTTTTTGAAATTTTACTTTGAAATTTTCTTCCTTTTTAGTAATTGCTGACACGAATATATGAAGTTTATCGGAAATGGTAACTACTGAAGCCAAAAATTACTCTCTTTGTCTGGCGATTACTAAGAACGAAAATGGGCAAAAGGACTTCTTTTGATAACTTCTGTGACCGCGGACAAAAAAGAATATGCGTTGAGTTTTCCAACTCAAAGAGATTATTTGCGTGAGCAATTTTTAGAGAAGATTTTTTTCGGAACTTTTGGTTTTCCTGCTTTGGAGCTGATTAAAAATAAGATGTTATCTTTCCTTTTTTTTTGTTTTTTTCTTGAAAAGGTGATTTCAGTGCATATTACCCCATTAATTAGGCGCGCAGCTAGTAGTGTGCACAAAAAACTGTGATCGTCTGGTTTTCTTTAGAATACATACGTCCCCATTAACTAGGCTTGCGGCTAGTGGTGTGCAACTAAGAACAAAGAAAACACAAGCCCCTTGTAGTTTTTGAAGGAGAGTTTCAGTAAGTTTTCTCTCCGTTTTTCACGGTTTTTCAGGATTGTTAATTGTTAATCTCAGCTGGATTTGTAATAGACAGAGGAGGATTATTTAATCTTTTTAAAACTCGGTTGATATTTCAAATAGCACGTTAGAAGAAACGTGTTTTGATTTCTATGAATCAGAGAAGCAATTTTGTCACTGTTCTGTTGTTTCTTTGCAGTTCTGCAAAGGGGATAAAGAATTTATCAGCCTGCTTTCAAACAAACTGAAGGGGCTTGAAGCTTATTTGTTATCCACTGAATATTTCCAAAAAAACGTTCGAAAAAATTTAGAAAAAGTTTTAAAAAATGACTCGGTACAAATTAGCAAAATCTTTCAAATATTTTTGAAGCATATTTTCTTTCAAAATGGGGGAATTGATCTCAATAGTTTTTTTGGTATCTATTGAAAGTCTTAAAAAAACGCTTTTGATTTTTTTAAGTCAAAGCAGCAAATTTGCCAATCTTAAATCGAGTTTTTTCAGTTTTGCATAATCAATAAAATAATTTTGAAACTTGTTTTACAACAGACTGAGAGGGCCCAACAAATAGTTTTTTTGGATCTATTGAGTGTTTTAACCAAAATGTTTTGGACATTGTTTGTGGCAGAAAAATTCAAGTTTTTTGGATACGTCTAACCGGTGGAGGGACCTCTGAGGTGATGTCTGGAACCTCGGGCGATCTTCTTTTGGTGACGTCTGGAAACAAAGAAATCAGGACTTCTTGCTCGCTTGATGACTGGAACCCTTGAAAAATTCTTCCTATGGTGATGTCTGCAACCAGTCAAAAAATCGGTTTGGGGGCTTTTCTTGATACTGATTGTCATTGCACAATTTTCTTATCTGTGAATTTTTCGACTGCAGTTAGAAATTTGCTTTAAGGATTGCAGCATCCTCCATGTCGGTAGTGGTGTTAGCTCGACATGTTTTTTTGTGAGTGAGTATGTATTTCGGCGTCACGCTGCGCTCGATTTATTGTGTTGCTGGCTCCAGTTGACTCATTGTCGAAAACCGAGTGTTGGATATCCTTTGTTGGTGAAGTTTGCTTGGTGAAACTCGGCACTGATTTTTTTTAGGGTAGGGGGGTTGATGTCACCCACGGTTTTTTTGTAATCCGTTTCAGATGGTAGACATGGCTTCATTTTAATCACGGAGTTAGGTCTCCAAATTTATGTAGAGAAACATATATTCTAGACATGTTTGGTTAATCTTATTTGGTTGAGACTTCCTGTGAGATGTTTTATGGGAAAGAATGAAACTCTCTGGTTTTTTTTGGCGGTGGTTTAATCATCGGCAAGTTCACGTTTTGACATCGGTTTTTGAATTCCCAATGTCATAGGGAACATAAGGAATCAAATAAATATGTGTGTGTGTCTGTGTGTTGTGCGTGTGTGTGTTTGCTTATGAGCGGTGAGTGTATGTTTTTGTTTGTGTGTGTATGTGTGTGTTTGTGTGTATGTGTGTGTTTGTGTTTATGTGTGTGTGTTTGTGTGTGTGTTTGTGTGTGTAGGCATGTGTGTGTGAAGGTGTGTGTGTGTGTGTTTGTGTTTCCGTAAGTGTGTGTGTGTTTGTCTGCTTAAGTGTGTGTATGTGTGTGTGTGTGTGTGTGTGTGTGTGTGTGTGTGTGTGTGTGTGGTGTGTGTGTGTATGTGTATGTGCGTGCGTGCGTGCTCGTTTGTGTGTGCGAGTGTGTTTGTGTTTGTTTATGTGTGTGTGTGTGTGTGTGTGTGTTTGTGTGTCTGTGTGTGTGTGCGTGCGTGCGTGCGTCACCGTGCGTGGTTCCTGTCCGCATATTGTTAAAAGCAAAATTGTCAACTTCAATCCTAATATTTGGAAAATAAAACTAGTGTTCTACCGAGAATGTCGTTTAAAACCAAAAATTCAGTAGAAATATGCGAGAAGAAAATGTCAAAGCCATTTAAATAATAAGCTTGACTATGAAAACTTTACCTGTGATCCACCGAACGTCTTCTTTAAGCCAATAGAATTAGAATATTATTTGTATAATGTGTATAATATTTGGATAATGTGATAAGAGTTCAAAAATAACCAATAATACGAAAATTTTCGAAAAACTTTAAAAAGATTGGAATCTTGTGTCATTGAAGTCATATAATCAATGGTTAGATCATAAAACTACTAAACAGTATAATATTAGTTGCAGTAGAAAGCAACTGGGTTCTCTCCATGCTGAGACTGACCAACAGTTCAGAAAAAAATCAAGATTCGTTAATGTTCAAAAAATTGTCTTTAAAGTCTTAGCAGGCATTAAATTCAATAGCTTTCGACGTTAATTATTAAAAACGCCCCGTTGGGAGTACAGGGATGTTTGTTATGCATAGGTTATCAATAAGACAACAAAATAAGTAATGACTATGAAAACAACAACAAAAAACGGCAGAAACCAAAAATTCGGTAGAAGTGTGCGAGAAGAAAATGTTGAAGCCATTTAAACAATAAGGTTTACTATGAAAACTTCATCTGTGATCCACTGAACGTCTTTTTAAGCCAATAGGAGCTACCAATAATTGGATAAAGTGATATTACTTCAAAAGTGTGTGTGTGCGTAAATGTGTGTGGGTGCGTAAGAATGTGTGTGTGTGTGTGTGTGTGTGTGTGTGTGTACCCGTTTGTGTTTGCGTGCGTGTTTGTGTTTTTGTATGTGCGTGTGCGCGTGCGTCGTTCCTGAGCGCATATTGTTATAAGGAAAATTGTTAACTCCAATCCTAATACTTGGAAAATAAAACTAGTGTTCTACCGAGAATGTCGTTTAGAAAAGTACAGGAAATTCCAAAAAAATTTTAATTGTTTTTGCAAAGCTTTCGGATGCAAAACATGTGTTTGCTGGTACTGTATTTGTCGATTTCGCGCCCCAAGTTAAATACAAGCCGCGATTTTGCAAACCAGGTTTAAATTGAGGGAATGCTCCTTAAGTGAAGCTTTAAGTTCACGTTTTTCTAATTTCTTACAGGTTTAAAAAGTCCAACTTTATTTGTTTTCATTAAATATATATGAGTTTTTTAGCTTTGCCAATATTTGATGTTCTCGTTGTCTTACATCTTAGTTTCAAATAGAAGAAGTTAAATTGTTTGTAATTTTACTGTCTTGCCACTCCCAATAATGATATATTGTCTCTTCTTTCTAGTGAAGAATACCTCAAGCGCAATTTAGTGATTTTAATTCAATCTTATGATTTTTTTCTGAGCATCAGTTCTTAAAATTAATTTGCGTGGAATGTTGAGTCCGTCCTCTATTTGTTGTTAGTTCTGTCATTTTAACTTTTAATGTGATTAAAATTCGATGCAAAATTTTTCTGACCATGCAATTCTTCTATATACAGTCCCTTTAATTTTTTATTCAATGACTTTTTTCAAAATTGGTGTAAGCTTTGTATTTTGTGTAGCTTCGTAATTTATATTAGCTTTGAGAGCACTCATATTGTTCATTTGCTTGTCTGAATTTTTCGCATGTATGTTTTTTGTTTAGTTTTTGAAAAAGTTAAAAATTAAATCTTTTTCACATAATTATTTCTCGAAATGTTTTTTTTTCTGTTTGTAGTTTTCCAGAGTGGTTAAGAAATTACTCGATACTCCAACCAGAATTCAATCAGTTGTTCGTGATGTCATTTTCTTTTCGCCTTTTAATTTTAAAAAGTTTCTGGCATTCATTTTGTCTTATTTCTTTTTAATTTCTCGTGAATTGACTTTCTTCAAATTTGGCGTCTGTATAGTATTTCTATGTAGCTTTGATCGCGCTCGTTCAATTATTTGGATGTCATGACGATCGCTCAGAAAAAAAATGTTTTTTCCAATTATTCAATTGTTTACCTGTTTTGTGTTGGTTAAAAAACTACTCCAAATAGAGAGCTGAAAATCAATTCTTTGTGATATGTTACTTGTTACTTTTGCGTAAGCTTTAATGTTATTTATGGTACAAATTTCAACTGCCAACACTTGAAGAAATAACTGTTATACTCACTCAATTGATTAAATTTAGTTTTTGAACACATTCAACAAATGGAGCTCAAGAGTTCTCCTGAACTGAGCCAAAATAGTTAACTACTTTTGATAAAAAATGAAGCCTAATTATTTTTTCACGAAAAGAAAGCAGAAATTAGATGTCCAATTTTACGCGTGTTTAATATGAACAAGCTGAAATTAAGAACCAAATAGAGCAATCATAGATATTATATCTACTGGTGTTAAAATGACTGGGAAAAATGATGGAAGTGTATTTAATTTTGTGTTACATCTTTTTCGAAGAACTTTTGCTCATGTAATTTTGACCATTTTTTAACAGTAAAAGAAGTTCTTGTTACTGGGAAATCCCAAAAAAACTAACAATGCGAAAAAGTTTGCATTATAAGGAAAGTCCAACAACCATCGATTTCATCGTAAAAATTTAAAATGGTTCTTCTGATAGAAATACAACTTCGTGTGTTTTTTAGATGTCAAAACGAGATACACTGCAAGCGGTATCTTTGTTTCGCTGTAAATGTGCTGATATCTGATCGTGAAAACTGATGAAAACATCTGTTTTCTATCTTTACCATGGCAGTTTTGTGTTGCAGTCTCTATGCCTGTTCCGGTTTACCGGATCACCAGTAGCTACGTACGCTGCTATTAAGAAAACAAATGTTTTTAACTCTTTTCTTTAATGAGATTTGAAATGAATTAGAAGCTTTGAAAACAAGGAAACAATGCAAA
>NC_134475.1:51826955-51841197 GCF_964194025.1 Convolutriloba macropyga | reverse complement strand
CTTCACGGTTCACTTTTAGCAGTAATGCTTAGCTGCTTGTAATTTTAACTGATCGGACAGTTTAAATCACGCATAAGACAAAAAAATTCAAAGACTCAAGAGTAACTCGAATAAGCAAAAACGGCGAGAAGAAAGTTTTGAATAAAAATACCTTTCAGTATGAATTCGTTGTGGAAAAATTTGGCCCCGTAGAAAATCAGAGGTTCTCGAGAAATGATGATTTTACGAAAGTTGGCGTTCTTCCAAATCTATGGAGGTATTTTGCTAATTTAAAAAAAGTTGCTACAAAAAACGTAAAAAGTTGCAACTAAATCTTTGAAAAAAAAAACGAATGACAATAGTTGATCAGACAAAAAGTTACCAGCTTTCAGAACCGATCATATCTCTCCTATAATTCATCTGATGGGAGGCCTCTGGCCCTTGAGCAGTCAATAACAGCAAATAAACAAAGTCATGGTGAACAAAGAATAACAGAAAAAAATGAATACATTGAATTTTAAAATTCTCTATATAAAAATTGAGAAAACTACAAAAACCTGCACTCGTTTGCACTTAACTGCACTCAACTCCAATTTTAAAATTCTGTAAATAAAAGTTGAGAAAACTACAAAATTCTGCACTTCACATTACTTTTGAGTAAAAAATGAACTGATATAATATTTTTAGCAAAAAAAATGTTCTCATTTGGTAGATTCTGTGTGATGTAGGCTCTTGCATTCAAAATAAATCTTTTAAAAACAGCCTGAAATAATTCTGCTTTTGCTTTTAATGGAAGGAACAGGAATTGAAATAACTGTTTAAAAACAGTGAAACAAAGGGGACAACAATTATTCTGATGAAAATGTTCAAATTTTATAAACATTACGCATATTTATTGTAATTTTGAGTCCTCGTTCGTCCTTCGTTGCTAGCAAAACCTTACAAATTTGTCTATAGCTCCCGATTGTCAATAAATCAGCATAAAAAGTTGGTATTCTTAAAATCAAACATTTGAAATACAAGACATCGTTTTTTAACCAATCTGTTTGAAAAAAATGGGGCGTAGTTTTTAATATCTGTTTCTATTAACAAATTTGATGCTTCGTTTTTATGGTGGATTTTTTGTATACGTGACCACTGAGGATAAACAAAACTAATCACTACTAATTTTGTTAAAACAATTTCAGAGCCTTTATGATTTTGAAGGCTCAATTTTTTCAAAAAATTTGGCGTATCTCCGGCGTATATAAAACCACAATAAAAAATTATAAATTTTTTTCTTCTTCGTTCACACAATCCTTAATTTCTATACCACTCAAAATGGAACTTTTAAAAGAAACTGTTGTTTGAGGTGATGAAATTTTTGTTCTTATTTAGAGAAGAATAAAGTCAATAGTGCACAAAAAATTTCTAAAATGTTACCAAGTACAACTAAAAATAACACTTGATGTCTCAATTGATGAACCTGTAATCATGTTCTCGGATTTGCACAAGCACAAGTTTTGCTTCTTCAGGTTAAGCAGTCGATTATAGATAGGTAAATCAAAGTTTTAAAGCGATACCACAATGAAAATCAAACGATATCAAACAAAATCAAATGATCAATAGATTTTACTTTATTAATTCAAGGAAAATTTATGGAACTATATTGAGGGCCCGCTCTTTTTCTCCAGATAAAATCGAAAACTTTTCTATGCATTCTACAAAGATAAAAAAATGGCACCATTAGAAAGCTTATTAAGTGCAGAGTTCCGATTAAAAGAAGACAAATAAAAATTTACAAATTACATCCACTCCTGTGCTCTCTCTCTCTCTCTCTCTCTCTCTCTCTCTCTATCTCTCTCTCTCTCTCTCTCTCTCTCTCTCTCTCTCTCTCTCTCTCGAACTGCATAAACACAACGTCCACCACTGCCACCAATAAATTTTAAGTATTTGTTTTTTTTTTCAAAAAAAACTGCTCTTATTAGTAATACAGGCCATAATTCAAGCGGATCTTGTTCGTTAGAGGACGTTTTGAGGCAACAATTTTTTCAGTTGTGTGCATTGGTAATTGAGAAATTTCCGAAACAAATGCATTGAAATTATCGGATTTTAGCCCATTTTTCCAAAAACCTATTTTTTGTGTTTTTTGTTTCAAAGGCGTCGTATAAGGTTTCTACTAGTTGCATTAATCACCAGAACTTCGGAAATCTTTCAAAAAATAATCGCAAATTTCTTGTTCCTCTCTTCCACATTTTCTATTTTTTCTATATGTCACATTTCTGAGAAGCTATTTTTCCAGAAGTCCTAAAGAAATTTTGCAAACATTTTTTTTAGTCTGCAGCAACAAAAACTTGACCTTAAAGAAGCTATATTTGAAAAAAAAATAATAAAAATAATTTTAGAGGAATCCTCATTTTTTAATTTGTTCAACCAATGTGTCTTTATGTCTCCGTTTGATCACAAATGACATACAATTATTTCTCGGAGTAATTTTCAATCAACTGAAGATTCAGGGAAAGCTGGAATTCAAGATTAAATGTCAGTTTTTGTCAATTTCGTGTTTTTTTCTTTGAGAACTTTGAAAAATTGCCCTTAACATTTGTCACTGTTCAATAAATACTTGCTCAGTTAAAAATTTCTATTTGAAATCTTGTTCTAGCCATATGTAACGCTAATGGTAGCTTTAAATAACCTGGTGTTTTTGGTTTTTTAGCTTTTGTTCAAATTAATGGTTGGGTAAGTTTTCAGAAGAACCAATGGGTAAACTTTAGCAAACTAAAAAAAACAAACAAACGGAACCTATTATCTCTAATTTTTGTCGCATTATGTTTTAGTTTTTGATCGATTGTTCCGATTGGAGGCAATTGAATGGTGGAGGCTATCAATTAATTTTTGCAACATTTAGACACTTAAATTAAAGCTAGAAATAAACTCCGACTAAGCAAAATTTAAGCAACAAACCTAAAAAAAGTGCAACGGTTCCGGAATTTGAATATGAAAAGAAAAAGAACTTCGCAAAAGATAAAGGAAAAGATCACCGTGGTTGGAATCTATTGTGGATTTATGGGAGTCATGATTTGGGATAAAAACAAACTTAACAATTTTAGGATATGTCTCCTTATATGCTGAAAAAAAATCAAAATAAAAAAGGGTGGTAAAGCAATGAAAACTATCGCAAGATTCAATAGTGACAATCTATTAACACCACTCAGGTATTCAAATGTAGCTTCAGAGCATCAAGATTATTAAAAAATGTGGAAAGATTGTTCAATAACATAACCACCATGGACAAAATGAGAAAAAAGTTTTTAAAAAGTATCCTGAATAAACAAAATTAGGGCCAAAACTTAATCCAATTTGATCGAAATATGTATATATATTTCTTGGAAATTTTGTAGTCAAAGAAAAATATGCTGAAAACTTGACTTAACGGTAATACAATTGGTCCCATATAGTGGACCTATCTAAAACGGATTTAACCACAAAATTTAGGAAAAAGGTGCCAACTTATCTTAAATTACCGTTGAAGAACGGTAAAAAAACTGTTCATCAAAAGTTAGGAATGTCCTGTTGTTTATTTGTATCATTCTTACAAAATGATCTTTTTTCACCTTTAAATGGCCTAGATCATTTCTGTTTTTTTTTGTGGACTATGTTGGAACTTTCTGCTCTTGTCACAGACTTGCACAAGCAGTCCTCTTCTACTATCTTGCTGACTTTACATGGAAAACACTGTCGTTTAGATTATTTCACAATGAGTGTTTTTGTACGAGGAAAATAATATTGAATGCAGTCAAAAGTATTTGGTATTGAGCTCGGGAGAAAACTGAAAAATTTTTGGATCATGAAACATCTAATTCGTTCTTTTTTTGATTTTCTTGTAGTGTATAGAACGGATGATAAAAATTATTCTACGGAATATGCTCACGGAACTTTGCAAACGATGTCGGAAAAAACAGTTGTGGTTGGAACCTATGGTAGATTTATAAAGATAAATGATATGTGATAGAATAACAATCTAACAATTTGAATTAGTTTCTCCCTATATGCAGAAAAAAACGAGAAAAAACATTAAAAAAGCAATAAAAAACTATCTGAGGTTTCAATTATGGCAAGCTAACAACACCACTAAGGTATTCAAATGTGACTTCAGAGCATCAAGTTTATGAAAAACTGTGAAAAGATTGTTCAGTAACATAATTACGCAAAATTCATAGAAATGTAGAAGAAAAATTTGAAAAAATTATACCGAATAAACAAAATTAGGACCAAAAATTAATCCAGTTTGACCGAAAAACTTTTTTTTGAAAACAGTTGAAGTCAATGAAGAATATGCTGAAAATTTGACTTGACGGTAAATCAATTGGTTCCAATTGGTGGACCAATGTAAACCGGAGTTAAACATAAAAGTTCTGATAACTTTATATCAGAAAGGTGCCATTTTATTTTACATTATCGTGGAAGAACGGTGAAAGATTGTTCATCATAGTATCTGAATAGAATGGTGTTTATTATATCATTCTTATGAATTACCATTTTTTCTACTTTTCCTCCTGTTTGCATATTTTGCAATAATGAACAATGGGCTCGATCATCTTACTATGTTGGAACTGTAACGCTAGGCACAAACTCGCACGACCGGTCTTGTTTTATTATCTTTCCAACTTAAAATCAAAATTATTGTTGCTTAGATTTTTTCATAATGAGTGTTTTTGTGCGCAGACAAGGTTATTGAATGCAGGTAAAAGTATTTGGTAATGAGCTCGAGAAAAAAATGAAAATTCTTTCGGAACACGAAACATCTAATTCGCCTTTTTGGTTTTCTAGTAGTATATAGAACAAGACGATAAAACTTGTGCTGTGGAATATGCTCACACTTTTTTGGAACCCCAATTTCTTTCAAAGTATTAGTGTTGTAGCTTTTTGAATGGACGCGGGTCATGGTGACTAAACGTATGGAACATTTCACTTCATTTTGTTTTGCCCTTGTTCAAATGATGTTTGCTAAAACTGGTTCTCTGAAATCTTGGGATTTGATGTTTCCCGACATAATAGTTTACATGAGAAGAAATTGCGACTGATTACATGAATAAATTCCTACGTTGCTTGTACGACGTTTTGATTTTAGTTTATCTTAATTTTTTGTACGCAATTAATGCTTACGCTAACGTTCCAACAAGGTACGTACAACATAATTTCTGCTTTTAAAGCTTGGTTACTGCTTCATAAGCATTAATTGTGCCAAGACGCAAAAAAATGTGTGAAATTTAGAAGTATTCATAGAAATTTCATTCTCATTTTTTCCGCTGAAAAAAAAACAAAAATCAAATTCGTTACCAATTTACTTTTCACTGTTTGCTAAATTGCTACGCTACGTCAACATTTTCATGAATTGAAATACAAAAACAGCCTAAATTGATATCGTGATCCAGTGCACAGTATGCATAAAAACTTTACCTCAATAAAGAGTTTCCCATAACGTATATCGCTTTCTCATGCTACGATACAATTTCCTCGGGCACAATTAGACAAAATCCCAAAAAAACGAATTTTTTTTCAAAAATGCTGCAAAAAAGTCAATCAAGTGTTTTCATTCAAAAGAAAAAAGCAAGTGTTTTTGTTCAAAACGCTTTATGAATACGCTCAAAAATTTTATCCCTCTGGAAGAACGTTGGTTTCAGTGATGAAACTAGAGTGAGAATCTCCAGCAACGGAAAAGTTTGATTTTTTTGAAGAAATGGAAACAGATTTGCTGAAAACGCAAATGAAAAGAAGTTTAGTTCGGAGAAAAAAATACTCATGTTTTGGGGCGCAACACAATCAGATGTACGGATAATGCGTGTTAGGTACGGATAATGCCTGTCGGGCACAATTAGACAAAATCCCAAAAAAAAAATGATTTTCTTTTTAAAAAATGCTGCAAAAAAGTCAATCAAGTGTTTTCATTCAAAAGAAAAAAGCAAGTGTTTTTGTTCAAAACGCTTTATGAATACGCTCAAAAATTTTATCCCTCTGGAAGAACGTTGGTTTCAGTGATGAAACTAGAGTGAGAATCTCCAGCAACGGAAAAGTTTGATTTTTTTGAAGAAATGGAAACAGATTTGCTGAAAACGCAAAAGAAAAGAAGTTTAGTTCGGAGAAAAAAATACTCATGTTTTGGGGTGCAACACAATCAGATGTACGGATAATGCGTGTTAGGTACGGATAATGCCTGTCGGGCACAATTAGACAAAATCCCAAAAAAAAATGATTTTTTTTTTAAAAAATGCTGCAAAGAAGTCAATCAAGTGTTTTCATTCAAAAGAAAAAAGCAAGTGTTTTTGTTCAAAACGCTTTATGAATACGCTCAAAATTTTTATCCCTCTGGAAGAACGTTGGTTTCAGTGATGAAACTAGAGTGAGAATCTCCAGCAACGGAAAAGTTTGATTTTTTTGAAGAAATGGAAACAGATTTGCTGAAAACGCAAAAGAAAAGAAGTTTATTTCGGAGAAAAAATTACTCATGTTTTGGGGTGCAACACAATCAGATGTACGGATAATGCGTGTTAGGTACGGATAATGCGTGTCGGGCACAATTAGACAAAATCCCAAAAAAAATGAATTTTTTTTTTAATATGCTGCAAAAAAGTCAATCAAGTGTTTTCATTCAAAAGAAAAAAAGCAAGTGTTTTTGTTCAAAACGCTTTATGAAAACGCTCAAAAATTTTATCCTTCTGGAAGAACGTTGGTTTCAGTGATGAAACTAGAGTGAGAATCTCCAGCAACGGAAAAGTTTGATTTTTTTGAAGAAATGGAAACAGATTTGCTGAAAACGCAAAAGAAAAGAAGTTTAGTTCGGAGAAAAAATTACTCATGTTTTGGGGTGTAACACAATCAGATGTACGGATAATGCATGTTAGGTGTCCTCGCAATCTAAACTTTGTCTGTTATTTAAACATTTTGAATAAATACCAAGAATAAAAAGCCTTGTCAGGATCCTATTTTTCAACAAAATAAAGTTTCAATGCATAAATCGGAGATTATTGGCTGTTTCCAAGAGAAGGCGTGGAATGTTCTGGATTGACCGGCACATAGTCCAGATCTGAATCCAATCGAAAACATTTGAGCGATTTTGAAGCAGCCATTACCAAAACAGAAATTTTTTTTGTGAAAATCTAGAAAGAAAATGTCAGAACTCTTGAGCAAACCTGGCGCATATGACGTCAATAGTTTGTATGGAAACTATAAAAACCGCCTGCTAGACATTAAAAAATGGAAAGGTATAATGACGCGTTTTTAGAGAACAAAATTGAAATCAAAACAAGATTTTATTTGATATTTGTAATGCTTTTTGAATAATCCTCAGGTAATTGACGCTTTTTGGCACCATAGATATGTATATTTGAAAAACTTTAGGGTGTGCAGTTCTAATTTACTTTATTGCAGAGCAGCATTTTTACGGATAGCGCATAATTTTTACAGGAGGTACAAATTCTCTTGCCCCCGAGTTTTTCAACAAAAATGATAAAGAATTTATTCCTGTTATACTTAGTGCTCCCACAATGTTTGCAAATTCAATTAACAGCTCAGTGAACTTTTTATTTCAGAGTTTTTAATGTGAGTTGTGTAAAGTTTGGCTGAATCTTACGCCAAATTGGTGATCCATAAAATTGATATTCAAATGATGAACATTTTTTTGGGTTTCAGAATTTCGTTCAAGGGGCCGGAACATTATCTGAGAACCTGCTTATGGTATTCATTTGTCAGGAGTTTGAACTGAATTGTACTAATTTTATTGCAGAGGTTAGATTTTAATTTTTTTTTACTTTTTCCTCTGATTGATTTAAATTATTACGTCGCATCCCTTTGGGTAAGTTGAAAAAAATTATTGGTATGCAGTGAGTAGTACCTTTGCATTTGAAAATTTGGCGGTTTTGGCCAGATGTATTTGATCGGTCATCTCATCGTCCAATTTTATCAGCGATTATACCAACCGAATCCCCCCTCTCACCTTGAGTAACACTTGGTCAATTAAATGTCTTTTGAGATTATGGGCTCTTTCCGAGAGAAGGAGTGGAACGTACAGGATTGGTCGGCATATAGTCCAGATCTGAATCCAATCGAAAACAATCGAGCGATTTTGAAGCAGCCATTACCAAAACAGAATTTTTTTTGTGAAAATCTAGAAAAAAATGTCAGAAATCTGGATCAAACCTGGCGCATTCGACGTCAAGAACTTGTATGGAAACTATAGAAACCGTCTGCTAGACGTTAAAAATGTAAAGGTATAAGGACACTATTTTAGAGAACAAATTTGAAATCATAACATTTTTTTATTTGATATTTGTAATGCTTTTTGAATATTTTTCATGTATTTGTAGCTTTTTGGCACCATAGCGGATGTATATCTCAAAATCTTTAGAGTTTGCAGTTCTAAGTTACTGTATTGCAGAGCAGCAAATTTACGGATAGCGCATAATTTTTACAGGAGGTACAAATTCTCTTGCCGTCGAGTTTTTCAATGAAAATGATAAAGAATTTATTCCCGTTATACTTTTAGCTCACACAATGTTTGCAAATTCATTTAACAGCTAAGTGATCTTTTGTTTCAGAGTTTTTAATATGAGTTGTTTAAAGTTTGGCTGAACTTTGGTGAGCCATAAAATTAAAATTCAAATGATGAACAATTTTTTTTTGGTTTCAGAATTTTGTTTAAGGGGCGGGAACATTATGTGGGACCCTGCTGATGATATTCAAATGTCAGGAATGTGAACTGAATTGTATTGATTTTATTCGAGAGGTTAGGTTTTAATTTTTTTTACTTTTTCCTCTGATAGATTTAAATTATTACGTCGCATCCCATTGGGTGAGTTAAAAAATTTTATTGGTATGCAGTTAGTAGTACCTTTGCATTTGAAAAAGTGGCGGTTTTGGCCAGATGTATTTGATCTGTCATCTCATTGGCCAATTTCATCAGTAATTATACCAAAACGAATCCCCCTCTCACCTTGAGTAACATTCAGTCAATTAAGTGTCTTCGGGTAATTAGACACTTGCTCCTCTTTCATAAAGATTCGTTCATATCGTTTCCAATCAGTTTAGGAGCGCCCTTTTCAAACTTTCAAAAACACCATTAACATCTGGCTCCAATGAAACGCGAGCAATAGAAGTTTGTTCTAGTCAGCTCCGGTCAAATTGGTAACTTTTTGTGTTTTAGAGCTTTATTCATGAAGAAAACTCAAAGGAGTTTGAAAATCATGCAAGATCTTCGATACGTACGCAAGATCTTGTAATATAACTATCTATTCTTGGCCAGGAGCCTGATTGGAAAATTGTACGGAAAGACAATGATCTTAGATTACGCAAATTTCAATTCTATCCTGTTCACTAAATACATAACCTTTCAAAATAGTCGCCCAGTTTTCAAAACTGGCCAGAAATAATTATCTTGGATCTACTAACACTGCGCGTACTCATTGTCAGGTGCCTGGAGATATGCGAACTGATAAGCAGTGACAATAACGAATATTTGAGAAAATGCTGCCAATACAAATTGTGGCCATTGAACGTAGAACTCCATCACGTGCTCAGATGCGGCCTTGTTCGCAACTCCATTTATATACTGGATTATATAACAGGTCCCTAATTGGTCCTGACTGTGGCTGTGGACACACTGGTCGTAATTGTGTCTTCGTACGCTGTCAACTATGCCTGCAGTTGCAACGGATAAACCTGAAATTGCACAGCTATGTTCAGTTTTAACTTGATTAAATTATAACCCTAACCCACCAGAAGACCGAACAAAAACGACACAAGAATTGTTCGGTATGTACGGTCTTCCACGTAAGAAATCGTCGGTATGTTCGGCATCTTCGGTATCTAAAGAAAGAAAGAAAGATAAAAAGAAAGAATATGTTTCTCCAGGAAAGATATTTACACAGCAACAAAAAAACTAAAGTCAGTATAACTAACGCTGCAAGGAATAATGCTGGCAACTAATAGCCTAGAGAGGACAGGCAACGAGGCCCTGGGGCCTACCAAACGCCTACCCTAAGAGATATACATCAATCGAGATCAAAAAAAAAGAAATTTTTTAAAATTTTTTTTGGAATTTTTCAAGAGTTTTTTCCTCGTAAGACCTGCAGTTTTAACTGCAGCATTCTCGCCTGCACTGAGTTAACGATGTCACGAGAGACATTAATCTAATAAAAACAGATTTTTTAAAAAATTTTCTAAGTTTTTTCAGAGGAAAAGGAAAAAAATCACAAAAATGGGCATATCTCAAAAAATAGAAGCTGCTGGAGGGTCAAATTTTTACACATGAAAGTCGATCCTATTTTGGACATCCTGTAGTCTGCAGTCAAGGGGTCCCTTTTTACAAGACGCATTTATCGATGGTAAAAAGGAGCATTTGCTACATTACCCACCAAAAACACAGTTGATCACGTCATAAGTTAGAGTTTAAAAAACTATCCCAAAAACGATGAACAAAAGCACTGAGTTGTCTGGCAGACAAGCTTTCGACATTTTCTGGTAGTAAAGCTGCTGATAGAGGTGTATTGTATAATCTTGCAGATCTGAAGTATATAGAGTTTCTCTTCAGTTTGGTTCTACATAATTTAATCTTTAGGAAAGGTTTGTAGGCAACTTCTGGTGGAATGACTATTTGCTTCAAGTTCGAACAAAAAGGTTTAAATATTGCTCACAATGCTGCCCTTTAATTGAGCGCAAGACAAACTTAAGGAGCATATATATATATGTAGTTCATAAACACTGAGCACCTTATGATTCCCTAACAAATCGAACGAATGATCTCTTTCCTTCCGGAAGTGTATCAGTTTCACGATTTTCTTTTGTATTTGCGAAATGCGCAAGGTTGCGGAGGAGCAGCAGCATCCGAAAATAAAGACTTCATATTGAATAATTGATTTGACATTAGAGTTATAGTACAGCTTGAGCTCCTTGTTGGGAACAAAATGTCGAAGCTTCGAAATTATCCCACCTTGGGTTCCTAACCTTTTCATAACGTAATCTACACGAGAAACAAAAGATAGCTTAGATTCCAACATTATTCCTAAATACTTACACACAGATTCACAATGCGCAAATCAATTATTAAGGTAAAAGGGGACATTATTGGAAGCACTGGTTCCTAAGTTCATACAGATGGTTTTATTTACATCAAGAAATAGTTTATTGGCGTTCAGCCAACTTTTCACAGAATTTAGGTCCTTTGCAATACACTTGGGTGTCAAGCCAGACAGATTCGTGTCATCTGCAAACAGAAACACGTCAACGCTATCGCAGCACAATGGCAGCCATTTATGTAATTAAGAAAGAGAAGAGGGCCAAGAACCGACCCTTGTGGAAGGCCACAAGACACTTCACGCGAGCCAGATGTATAACCCTGCAATTCAACCTTTTCCAATCTGTTAGATAAATAACTTCTGAATCATTTAAAGGCATTTCCACGAATCCTCTAGCGAAGCAATTTTTCGTTAGTATTAATCTTCGTAAATATTATTAAAGAAAAAACTACAGAGGTAAAAATGTCCCTACCTTATTAATTATGAGAAAAGAGTGGTATTTTGCGCAACTAAGCAGGTTTTTCCACAAGCAATCTGTAATTTTCAGACAACCCTGAAATCTTTGAAGCAAACTACAGCAATAGTTGCAGCTTATTCATAACCAATCCATCATTTTACTGAATTTATAGCGGTTTTAACCGTTTACTTGGACTCATTTCTCCCATAGTTGTTTGTTTGCAACTTCGCCGTAGCTGTTCTCCAGTAGCCGTTCTCCAGCAACTAAGCAGGTTGTTCCGCAAGCAATCTGTAATTTTCAGACAACCCTGAAATCTTTGAAGCGAACTACAGCAATAGTTGCAGCTAACTCAAAACCAATCCATCATTTTACTGAATTTATAGCGGTTTATACCGTTTACTTGGACTCATTTCTCCCATGGTTGTTTGTTTGCAACTTCGCCGTAGCCGTTCTCCAGTCCGCGTGAGAAAAAAGGAGGGAAACACCACCAGAAAATACAGGAAAATCTCAAAAGTTGGTTTTTTGAATCATCTTGAGATAATTTTCCGACAACACTTCAGATTATCCTTATTATCCAAGGAAACGCCGACAACAAATATCTGTTACGTTTAAAAACGACGTTACCGAAATTTTGTTAAGTTTGAATAACGATGATACGGAATCTTTCTTTTGTTTTAAAAACGACGATACCGAATCCCTCTTACGTTTAAAAACAACGGTGCCAAATCTTTCTTATGTTAAAAACTGAACAAAAACGATGATACTGACGAAAAAGTCGCAGGAACTTAAGTCATTTTTACTTAGAAAAAACCACGATACCGACAATTTCTTATGTTTGAAAACCGACAATCTCCCAACTACAGAAGTTACTAGGTTAAATTCACCAAACAAGTAAATGTCTACAATCCCTAGCTCAGAGGTCAATTTATAAACAAAAGACCCTGGTCGTCCGATAATGGGTCTTAAAAGACTTTATGTCAACTTAAACGGCAAGGATTGACTATGGGTCAACCTATATAAGTCGGTGTAGACGATGCTTCAATGCTTTGACCCAAATGGCAACATGTTTAATTTAAACTAAACGTTACCCCAGTGATCCCTCTGGTCTAAAACACGAGGAGTATTTGCATGGAAAAAAATGAGTTTAAGGAAGTGAGTGAAACAAAAACACAAAACAATTCTCCTGCCTACTTACCTCTCACTGATTTTCTGTGTTCTAGAGTCTGCATGTCTGTGTTATTGTTTGTCTTTGAGTGATGTCACATGTTGTGTTATGTGTTTTTATAGAGTTCGATTGTATTGTGTTTTAGTCAGGTTTCTTTAATTGAACACGGGTAGCTTTTAATTTGTACTTCTTAGGGACACTTATGACCTTGGAATGGTCACCAAACCCAACGTTGCCCCAGGAAAAAAGTATCCATGACCTTTTGATTTCAAACAAGTATGTCTCTGATGGTGCAATTGGTAAGCTTTATATGTATCTATGAGTGCTTAAAAAGCACGTCTAAAGAACTCATGATCCTGAAAAATAGCACCAATTACTTGCTAAAAAAGTCCAATGGAAAAATCAATGATTGCTGTGAAAACGCTTTTCATCAACTTATTAAACGACTATAGGTCCAGAATATATTGTGGAGAAAAACACCTTCAATACGTTCTGAAAACCACATTTGCTGAAAACAGTGACACAGCAAACATTGTAGACAAAATCTAAATAAATCGGAACAAAATTCGATAAATTCTTAACGCAAATTGTGGTGACAGTAGAATTGTAAATGGGCGACTAAGCCCACCCACCTGAATCATCAACCGGAATATTCCTTTTTTATTTATTGATCAGTAACGCGGAGCTGAACAAAAGGGAACAAGTTGAACATTTACAGAACAGAGGTATTTCTTCTCTTCACTACAGAAACAATTAAAATTGCTGATATCCATTATTGAAGCGCAAAAGCCAGTGCGTCGAAATTTTTCGACATAATCAATAAAGGCGAAAAGAATGGACTGAACGCAATGGTGCTGTTTCTTTCAAATTAGACTACTGAACAACTGAAAGGCTTAATCTGAGAACACAATTCATCCTTTGAAATGAAGTCTCACAACTTTGGCAAACAAAAACTATCAAACCAATTTGTAGTCAACACAAAAAAACCCTAATTAAAAAAACTTATTTGGTTCAAAAAACTTTGGATCTTTTCCATTAGAGCCCCCAGTACTATATGCGCACCGCAATTACAGAGAACACGTCATTACATAGTAAATCAGTATGTAAAAAAATTGCACGTGAGTCGGGGGTGCAAATAATATGCACTCACTAAGCTGGGGGTGGAGTACAGAGGATAAACGGATAATATCCAAAAAATCTTTTTCTTAGGAGGAATTCAGTCACCATAGTTATCATTTTTTATATGGTTACAAATCAATTGTTAAAATTGCTTGAGCTTCTATTGAGCCGGTCGCTTCTAGTTGTGTTTTTGATATCAATTTTTGATCTAGGAACAGTTAAATTTTATCTTGAAAGGAAGATTGAGTTGACTTCTTTTAAAGGACAAGTTTTCACCAAAATCAGGTTGTTTTCACCACCATAAATTGTTCAAACCATAACCCAGTGCTGATTACAATGCGGATTTCAGCGGATTACAATGCGGACAAAGAGAAAACATCGGGAAAATTCCTGAAACAACTCAAAGAATTTTCAATTTCAAAACCAAAACAACTATACCCTGAATTGACTTGGAAGCTGCTTTGAAAACAATTT
>NC_134475.1:51721955-51821955 GCF_964194025.1 Convolutriloba macropyga | reverse complement strand
ATAAAGTTGGATAAAAAGAAAAAAACCTCAGCAAGGTTTTGGGTTTAGTTCAAAATCATAAAATCTCTCATTGAAATATCATTTCACAAAAATAAAATTGCCTGAGAAAATTGTGCACCAGTTCACCTGTCTCTTGCTCGTTGACTTTCTAACCTTGTCTATAAACTTATTTTTGATATTTCAATTATCAATAATAATAATAATAATAATAATAATAATAATAATAATAATAATAATAATAATAAAAATAATAATAATAATAATAATAATAATAAGAATAATAATAATAATAATAATAATAATAATAATAATAATAATAATAATAATAATAATAATAATAATAATAATAATAATAATAATAATAATAATAATAATAATAATAATAATAATAATAATAATAATAATAATAATAATAATAATAATAATAATAATAATAATAATAATAATACTAATAATAATAATATTAATAATAATAATAATAATAATAATAATAATAAATTGCTTATGGTTGGTACAGAAAAAACGACTACACAGGTTTGCACAGAAAAAAACTGCTACAGATACAAATTAGAACCGCACCAACCATGAGCGCATTTATAGGTCTGACTGACTTCTTTTGAAGGCTCTCTAGCGGAGAAAAAGACATTTTTGTGTGACTAATAGGGATACAATAAAGTTGGATAAAAAGAAAAAAACCTCAGCAAGGTTTTGGGTTTAGTTCAAAATCATAAAATCTCTCATTGAAATATCATTTCACAAAAATAAAATTGCCTGAGAAAATTGTGCACCAGTTCACCTGTCTCTTGCTCGTTGACTTTCTAACCTTGTCTATAAACTTATTTTTGATATTTCAAACTAACTCGAAATTTGTGTTTCCACTATTCAACAATTTTTCAAACTCAATCGATTGCTGGTTGAAACTTTTTTAGATTTACCATTGAAAACTGTTTCTCTGAAGGAGAGCAAATTTGACAACACAAACACGTGTTTTAAAAAGTATGCAGTTCCTCAACAGTGTAATTTTTATGCTCCTCTCTTACGGAGCCGAGCGAATCAATTTTTCGTTCGTAGAAGATAATTTTAATTCAGCGACTTATTGGTTTTTCAAAAAATTTTCAAATATTTATACGTTTTTATAAATTGCTTCATTCATGAGAAATCCATATTGTAAAATGTATGCATCAAATGTGTGCATCAAAAACCACACCTAGGTATTTGAAATCATTCACATATTCAATAGTGAATTACTTCTCAAAGCGAGAATTAGTTTGACCATTAAAAATTATGTTTTTTTTGTTTTCTTTGCGTTCATAAATAACCTTATTTCTTTTATCCAGTTATTCTCTTGTTCCAGTGTTAATTGACATTTTTTGCACAAATCGGGATTCTTGATTCCCAATTAATAGTTATGTCATCAGCATAGAGTATCATTTTTGTGTCCTTATGCGTTCATTTGATGTCATTAAGACAGATACGAAATAAAATTGATCCAAGGATATACCTTTGAGGTACAACTGATTCTACTACTTGTGCCAATGACTTTTTTGTACCATTTTCTATGTAATGTTTTTGGTTTTTTGGGATACAATTCAATTAGTTCGTTCGTTTCCTTGCGAAAACCCTAACAATAACATTGCTAAAATATTTTATACTTGACAGTGTCAAATGCATTCCATAAGTCAAGGAATGTGCAAAAAGGCGTATTATTTCGGTTTGTCCAAACGTGACGGATTTTTTCAACTAATAGCAATGGCATCAACCGTGCGCCGTATTCGAATAAGTAAAATAACGGCGGTAAAATAAAAGTTGTTGGGTTATATTAACAACCGTCGGCCATTTACGTTATAGCTCCCTACACCTTGCTTAGAAGTTATGTAACCATACAACAGTATACCATAATGTTGGACTAAATTTTCGTGGGAAAAACCCTTTTCATCGGCTCAGATGCGCTGATTCCAATCTTGGAGAGAAAAACTTCCACCCTATTCAAAGCCAATAGCTAAATAAACAATAAATCAGCTGACAACTTCAGGTAGCAAGAAAATTGTGAGCAGCACCCAAATATCAATTCAAGCAGAGGACTCAGCGGATTTCGTTCTTTTTTCATTTTATAAAATTTCAAATGACCGACGAACTACGATAACGTCAAACTAACAGAACTATTGGACAAAATCAAATGAACTATGAAAACAGAAATCACCGTAGAACTACCCTAGTTATGATAGGCCTCAAATCATAAAACAATCTGGCGACAATAGCAAGGTGGTTTTAAACGTGCAGGATTCCTGCAATATATGAAATTGGGCGAAGAAAAAATCATACCGGAAAAAATCTCGAAAGTTAGTTGTGATTTAGCTCCAGATATTTTTATGGCTCGTGTATATTTATTTCAGTTTTGTTATTGATGTTTTCAGCTAGACCAATCACCTCATGTAGCCAGATCAAAATGTTGGGGTTCAAAATCTTGCAGAAATGAAAGAAACACTCATTCTCTATCAAATAGTATATATTTTATTTTTCATTACTAGCTAGTTCTATCCCCAAAAAATACGCCAGCACTTTTTTTAGAATTTGAAAGCGTGCAAAAATTTGGCAAGATTCTTGCAAGATTTCAAATTGCAAGATTTTTTTGGACCAAAACCGATTTTTTCGATTGAGTTCTGAAACCTGTTGATAAGCATTAACTTGTTCCAAATGCCAGGATTGATATCGTGCAAGATTCTTACAAAAATCGTGCACGTTTTGAATCAGCTTGCAAGAGTCTTTGGCTCACCATTGCACCAGGAATTTTGCATGTTGTTCTGAGAAACTCAAAAATGATATCTGGAATAAATGACTGACTCTAACCTTGATAATCCAAGTGCTTCTTTTTAGTCTCATGTGAGAAGAATTTGACGATGATTCCCAAGACAGTAGGGGCGAGGTCCTTCTGTTTAGGTCTGTAGTAATACAGTCTCTTGCCACCCAAAAAGCAGAGAAAGGAAATGATCAAACAGGCTAACGAGACTGTGGCCGAGTAATCGTACTCGTGCTCTGAAACAAGACGTAGTAGTACTCTCACAGCAACCGCAGTTACGCCACTGTTGAGGAAGTGATAAAAAAGATATTTTTTTTAAAAAAAGGAACAAAATTCCAATTCCTTACAAAAAATATTTGATCAAAGTTGAAATCGAAAAAAAACTAGGAAAAGCTAACATAATTGGAGAACCTTTGGTGTAATGTACGTTCGGCAATTAAAACGTGACCTGTCTATCTCAATACTACCATAATGAGGAGTTATTATTCTGTTGAGGAAATAAATTGTTGTGATTTTCTTCGAAATTGTTGTGAAGTTTTTTATTTGAAGAAAAAGTTGAGGCCAGCCTTCTTTATACAAATTGGAGTCAATAGTCAAAAATGTATTTAATAATAGTTTCACAATTCATATACATACATGAAGGCGACGTGTGAGAGAGCCCGTGTTGAAAAGAGTCGATTTGGAAGAGAATCGAATATTTGTTGACAGATTGTAACGATAATTACGGAGACGTTTCGGAGCCGATTAAAAATGCTTCTGAAATATTACTGCAAAATACTCAACCAATCATTAACCGAGTATTTGAGAATTGAAATATCATTGATTAATTGCAACAGAAATTGCAAGCAATTGAAAAAATATTTATAGCAAAATTTTTGCGGGCAACGGCCATGTCTTGGTGGCTCATCAGACCCTCTGCTTTTAAAATTAAGTTAGATTTCCACGATTTTTTATTGTTCCGACCCTCTTGAGGGGGGAGGAACTATATACTCAAATGGGTTTTTTTTTGTTCCGTGAATTTTCGCCGCTCGATATATTCATCGTAGAGAGTTGAGACTGGTATCATTAGAAAGCTCGTCCAGCGTAGAATATGGAATTAAAACGATTTTTTTAATTTTCGTTTTCTACAGGGAGTTATCGATGTTTAAACTTCTGAGAAAATAAGAGTGAATTCACGTTGTTTTTATTCACATTTTCCGGAATTTTTGCCTAAATTTTCGTCAATTTTGCTAAAATTTGTTATAATTTTTAAGAATAGTGTCGTTGATTTTATTTTTGAAGACAAACAAGCACTGTTGATTGTTTTGATTTAATTTTTTTGGTCAAAAAAACTGGATAAACGTTTCAAAATTTAGCCTTTTTCATCAAAAACAGCACGAAATAAGCTACTTCAGTCCACTTTGATTAAATTTGCCGACAGTACACCCCCAAACAACACTCATACAATCTTTGTAGACTCAGAGGGGGGCTATTTCTACTTCAGAGTCCGCTGAGAGTTCACTGTAGTTAAAACTTTGCCATTTTTTGCTAACTTTACTAGTTGATTATCAAAAATGCAGAATTTATTTTGAGTTTTCAACTAACAAATTATCTATATCTACAACAGTCGAAAAATCAATTGTTCCTAACGGACAATAAGTATTAGCAGGAGTAGTTTTGAGCCATTCTTGGACTGTTACAATCCAAAAAAATCGGGTTGTAATCAGTCGGTCTTTTTTTTTTAAGAAAAGACTTTTTTTAATAATAAAGAACAGAACATATCAAATCAAAGCTCAGGAGTGATAGGACCAACCAATTCGCTTGCTAAGAATCTCCAAGCTAATGCATTTAGTTTTTTAATTGAAAGTTTATGGTCGTTTCTTTTAAAAATAATAACTTTTATGACTTTTAAATAAATAATGGCTTAACTAACTTTTCCTCTATTTTTTTCTTAATTTGTTCAACTTCCAGCTTAGTGTCAGCAAAAAAAGAACTGCTTCTTCTTTCTACTGATTTAACATTTATTCTCGGTTGCAGTTTTAAGCCTGAGGTTATTGTTTTCTGGCTTTAATACTACAAGATTTTAGATTTTTGTTTGTTTTGATATTTGCCAGTTTTTCACGTTTTCTAAATTTGTCACATTATCACATTCTTTACAGTTCTCATGTCAACTTATTAGCATTCAAAATAAGGCACAATTGGACATATTAAAAACCTGAAAGATATACATCATCGTTTTAACGGCCTCGACGCCTCTTTCTTGAAGAAATCAATTGAATTTTTTAATTTTGTCTCTAACTGTCATTTATACTTTGTCGTTTCGGTCGTATGAATTTTCCTGTATAGTGATAGCTTTCATTGGCTTTACATGGCAGAATAGAAGAACCGATATTCTGATATTAGTAGATAGCTGATGGCTTTCATTACTTTGAAAACAATCGTTTTCAAAAATTAAAAAAAAACTTTTTAACTTCGCAATTTTGTTCTTTTTATGTTTCTTTTTGTTACCTTATCTCGTTAGTTAATTACAGGTCAAATATGACATTATGGGTGTCAAAGGAATAAAAGGTATTGGTGTCCCAAGATCTTTTTTTTAAAGAATTTGTTATGACCTTACTGGCTTCGACACCGGTTTTTCACAAAAAAAAAGTAAATTAATTTGATTTTTGTCAAATTTGACGTTCTTTTTGTAGATGCAAGAAATATTCTGGATAATAACAGGTCTCGAAGGCTTCTTTTTTATGAATAAACAACCCTATTTAAATAGCTCTTTTTGTAATTAATGCCTTTCATGACATTGAATGTAATTTTGTTTCGAAAAAAAATTAAAAGGATTAGATACTTTAGCACTTCGCTTTTTTGTCTACTTGTTACCTAGTCTTACTAATGAATGGACACGTACTACGTTATAATTGTTTTAAGAAGGCGTAATCAAATATATTTTGAGTGCCAAAATTTGGCTTGACGGTTTTGACAGCGTTTTCAATTGGAATTTTGTTTGTTCTTTGTTGTTTTTTTAGCCGCTTTAAAAAATGAATAAGGACAGGTCCTAATGCACTTCTATAGAAGCAATGGTAATCGTTAATTTGTGGTAATATTAATTGATTCCTAATGGTATTTATTACTTTGAAATTAACTGTTTCAAAAAAATAAATATTTTTTTACTTTACTGTTTTTGTTCTTTTTTGTATAATTGTTACCAAACCTTTTTATGGACTGGTCGCATATGTTTTCTGGTGATTTATAAGTTATTTTTGTTTAGTTTTAGGTTTATCTGACGGTATGTTGACTTTGTTATTAAATTTAGTTTTTAAGGGGGACATAAATTTTTTGATGTAATTAATGTTTGTTGTTGTTGTTGTTGTTTGATTTTGCTGTTCGTCTTGACTCGCTTCCTTAATATTGACATATTACAGCAATCTAATGCATCAATTTTTACTCCACTGAGTTATTTGCTTTGGAGGCTATCTTATCGTTCATACAGAATTTTTTGAAAAAGTCTTGGGCTTTTTTGGGATTCGCAAAAAATAATTTTTGGGTTTTTCTATCTGTTCCTCATTTGGTAGACAATTATGCCAAAATTGTGGATGGGCGGGGTCGGAACCTTATGTGCCATTGCACATTACCGAGCCGCCTTGTTTAGTTCAGCTCTCGTACACGTAATCATACAAGATACAATATATGACGAACTTAAATGACATTTTTCAAGATTTTACTTGCTTTATGCGTTTTCATTATGATTCTTTTCATAATAATCCACGTAAAATGTTTTTTTAAGTTGTTCAGATTGCTCAAACAAATGATGCATATCAGTTAAAAATGTTTTACTGCATCGATTGGAAACAAAAAAAGAAAAAAAAAATACTATAAACAATTGCGTTTTTCGTTTTTTAACAAAGAAAAACTGGTACAAGAGCTTTGCATTTTAGATCGTATTAAAAATTGTTTTAATTAATTACATTTTCAGTTTCCTGTTTTTACCAAGTATTACAGGCCGTTTTTGGGGCAAAAAATTGCTAACTAATTAGAGTTAGAACTATTTAGAGTTGCTAACTATTTAGAGATAGAAATAATTCCAACATACTGGACAAAAAAACTGTTGGAAGAGAGTGCAGTCTGTTTCGGTCATGCGTTCTGGCAGATATAAGTGCGAAAAATTGGATTCAAATTCCATAAAATACAAACACTTCTGCGGGCAATTTCAATGCATAAATCTTTTTTTCAACGCTTTTCACTTTTTCTACTCTGCTCAGGATCATCCCAGCCAATCACTTTGCTTTTTTAACAAGCAACAAGGGATGAATAGTTTTTGCCTACTGGATGCAAAAATTCCATTCGTTTTTTTTTCGTTTTCGCCTAATATCCTACGCCACATCTCCACACTAGTAGAATTGAAATTCACGACCGACAGCAGAGAAAAAAAACAAATATGAAAAATGGGCCAAATAGCATTTCTCTTACTTTGATCGTATTTGGAAACTATTTTGATGAGAGCGTAGTTCAGCATGTAACAGCTGATAACTCCACCCAATTTGTTGCACCAGTAATAAACATGGAAGAATACTGGAACCTTATTCAGATTTGTGGCTTGATCTGCACCAAATATGAGAATATTTCCAGTATAAATCCCAGATCCAAAGCCAATAACACAAAGCGAAACCACAATAAATGGTGCGCAGTATTTTCCAAAATTTGGATCTATCTGGCTAACAATTAGGAAGCTCGCGAAAGAGCATTTGTTACCGTCAAATAACTGGAAAAAGACAAAAATTGCGTAACCAACCATGTATATTACGTAACCTGAAATAATTACTTTGAATCGTTCGAAGTAAGTGTCTGTAAGGCATGTTGCGATAAACGCGGCAAAGTATTGTAATACATTAACCAAACTTATGACGTTAAAGGCCACCAAAGTGCTCCAGCCGTAGGGCTTTGCGTCAACCACGGGGATGAAAGAATAAATTGCGGTATAGAAAGCACAGCTCTCAAACAAAATTGAAAGCGAGATCAAAGTTAGGGCTAATTTTCTTCGCCGTTTTTCATCTGAAATAGAACTGTATGTGGCATCGTAAGGTAGCTGCATAAATAGATCCCGAACAACCGTTTCTATGAAAGTCGTCGTTCCTCGAGGTCGATTCCCGAGAGAGTATGACTCCAGCTCAGACATGGATTGCGTCTTCGATTCTTGCTGGGCTTGGGAGTGTTCTTTTTCATTTATGCGGGAGTTGATGACAAAAGACGCCGAAGGTTGTCTCACAAACTGGGGCGGTTGAATACTACCCATTTCGATAATTGAAACAGGTTTAATCTTGTCCGTGCTGCTAGATTCAGAGGATGAGGTGGTAGGAAAGATAATAATATTGACGCAAGATCTTGCAAGAATCTTGCAACGTAATAGAAAAGCTTGTAAAATAACATTCCGGATTTTGGATCCTGCAAGATAAGCGTAATTTGAAAGAATCTTTCAAGACCTTGCAAGTTTGGTTTTAAAAAGTGATTGTTTCAATGTTTTTAGTTATTTATACAATGAGACCCCGTAATATGCGTTCGTACATAATGTTCCGATCCTGCTCATCCTAGTTTTTGGCTTGATTAAGCACCAAATGAAGCTATTTCAAACTATTTTTTTTTCTTCATTTCACTTAGTGGAGAACAGTTGAAGTGATCAAAATTTTTTAAGAACCAAAAACCAGCTAATGAATGGCGGAACTCAACTGAAAAGTCATTATTTGCCTTGGCACGTTATCAGATGGTCATTAGAGAAATAGCGAAGGACAATGGAAAAAACATAGGAGGACAAGTCCTGAAATACAATTCAAAAAATTGAAAGAAAAACTCAGACGTACTCTACCTGACCAGCAGATCAACTGAACAATTCCACCCAGAACACAAAAAAATCATCTCAATAGTTGAGAAGTTAAAAGAATCAAAACTTAACAAAATATACTGATTGCTAAAACTCGAAGCTTTCAAACCTATGGCGAAATTTTCTCGCTTTAAAAAAAACCTATTTCAAAAATTTGTTCAAATACAATTTTTGTTTCTGAAATCGGCCCAGTATTATATCTGCAAGACCTGAAGAATATTCTTTGGCCCTTGAAGATCGATGATTAACTCGAAAATGACAAACAAATTTAAGAAAAAAAATCAATTGCAAATTATCACAAAAGTTACTGAAAATCGTTACATAAGTATCTTCAGAATCATTTCTATGTCTCTAGAGGCTATCCAGTAACCCAATTTTAAGCTTTAAAAAACTCATTGGCTCATAGATCGATAGGCAATAATTTTTAGAAAAAATTTCAAACTTCAAAAAAAAAAGTTTGTTCCATTAAAATGTTGAAAGCCATTCAATTACCCCCTAGCATTTAACAATTATTTAATAACATACAATCAAACACTGGATCAGGTTAACTGTCTACTGAGACATGAAAACATAAAATAAAATACAAAGGTTTTGAAAAAACTTGAAAAAAAATTGCAAATTTTATCAAAAAACTTCCAAAAGTCGAAAGTTTAAATTGTTGAAAACAAATCCATTGAAACTAAAAACCATGCAGTAACTTTTTATCAGAACGTGGAATAGGTTTTCTCGCACTTGATAATGGACGAATATCAAAAAATGACAAAAACTTTAGGAGACCTCAAAAACATTGCAGATTTTATTTAAAAAAATGTTAAAATTCGAGACAATAAAATGTTAATAACCATTCCATTGTTACTAGAAACTATGAAGTGCCCTATTAACAAACCTCAAAGCAGATTGGCTGGTCCTTGAAGCTGGAAAAACTGAAAAACTGATGAAAATTTTCAAAAACCTGAAAAGCTAATTTTGTCCAAAATATTTCTAAAATTTGTGATATTCAAATGTTGAAACCTATTCCATGGCAACTAAAAAATTTTCAGTAACTTATTATCTAACCGTTAATGAGGTTTTCTGGCCCCTGGGACTCAAACAACCTGAATAATGACAAAAAATTTCAAAAAAATATGAAAAAATTGCAAGCTTTGTCAAAAAAAATGCTTAAATTCATGATGGCAAAAAGTT
The DNA here is from genome assembly GCF_964194025.1 of Convolutriloba macropyga. Lineage (NCBI taxonomy): Eukaryota > Metazoa > Xenacoelomorpha > Acoela > Convolutidae > Convolutriloba > Convolutriloba macropyga. The sequence goes on along the minus strand of NC_134475.1, from coordinate 51,812,131 downwards.
TAAAACCATTCCATTACCACTAGAAACAATGCGGTAACCTATCATCAAACCCGTTATTAAACTCTAGAGGAGGTTTCTGGGCACCTAGAGCTAAAAGAACTCAAAAAATGACAAACATTTTCAAAAAACCTAAAAAAAATTGCAAAAATTAGTATCCTTTCGCGAGTTTGTGTTTGTAGTACCAAAACTTATATCTCATAAAATGGTCACAACAAGCAATTTTGTATCGCAAACAACCTCAATCAACTTTTAAAAACTTCAACCTAAGACTAATCAAACGAAAAAACTCAAAAAAAATCACAAAAACATGAAAAATTGCACCATTTTGAGCCCAAAAACTCCTAAAAATGACCTTTTAACCCTAAAGGCCATCCCAACAGCTGCACCACTATTAGCACTTGAAGGACAACTAAAGCCCACTTTGGGCCTCTAATGAAACTTAATGCCCGCTGGGCTTTACCTGTTTATCCCGTTTTGAACGATCAAAGTCATTGAAAAATGTGTGAACACATCTTAAGAAAAAAACATAGCAGGACAAGTCCTGACGTACAATTCAAAAATTTTCATTGATTAAACAGAAAACAAGACCTAGAACGGACTATGAATGGATTGGAAAATCCATTTAGAAAAAAATTCGATCCAAAAAATCGAAAAAACAGAAAAAATCAAAGTGAATTTGCCGCATGAGAACAAAAAACCACTACCGATAAAGCTAATTTTTGTTCAAACACCGTATTCTCACTCTACTTTAAAATTAGAGCGAAAAAATTTCACGCCGCAAAACCACTCGCTTTTTCGCTCCATTTCCTGTTTCGGCGTGACCAAAATCACTACTCCAATTTGACTTCAAAAAATCATGAAAATGTGTGATTAGATCTTAAAAAAAAAGACAGCGCCCCAATACAATTCAAATTCTTTGAATTGTAAAAAAACACAGCGCACCAATACAATTCAAATTCTTTGAATTGTAAAAAACGCAGCAGTACAAGTCCTGAAGCACAGTTCACATACATGGGAAAGGTTAAGGCATCATCATCAACCTCTTTGAAAAAATTAATTGATAGTTAACAAAGCATGCGCCAGAAAAAAAAAACAAAAACATAAAAATGATAGTTTGCGGTTTTTGTTTAGAAAAAAGTGATACATGAGTCGTCATTAAATGCTGAGTTAGCGTTAGAACTACTGTCTTTTAGACAACAATGAGTTTGTCAAGAACACAATTAAAAGCTGATGAGACTTGTTTTTACTGATGCTAACAGGAAAACAAAAATGAAACAACAAACAAGCGTAAATCTCAAAAATTTTTATTGATAATTTTAGAACACAAATACTGTCAAATAGATCATGTTGCTAAATAAGAAAAACAATAAACAATTAATATATGGTTTTTTGCAGATGTGACTAAATTAGACTAAATTACAGAACAAAAAAAATATGCGGATATGCGGATACAAAAGAAGTCATTGAGTTCATATGAAAAAACAAATGTTGTCAAAGTTGTCAAAAAAGTTAAATATGGACTAAAATCATTGAATTGAATCAATTAGTTTTTTTATAAGTTGAGTCAATGAGAACTGTCGCTATTAAAACTGTCACAAAAGTAACATGAGATAAAAAGGGGGAAAACTCAGAAAAAAATCCAAAAAAAATTGAGAACGCATAGAGGTAAAATAGTAACAACCAAGCGAAAAGAATAAACCGAAAACATAAAAAAAAAATTATGCCGCACTGAAAATCATTTAGGACCATTTCACTGTTCAAATGAAACAATAAGATATCAAAAAAGACCCTAAAAACTCATTATAGCAAGTAAAAAACACAAGCATAAATTGCAAAAAATAATTATCCATTTTTTGTTTGATTCATTGATTCAGACAATACCATTGACGCGCATTTAGAACAATTGTTTCAGTTTCAGAGCAGAAATTTCTGAAATTACTTGATGAGCAGTGCCGAAAATTGATCCAATTTAATTTTAAAAGTTATATAACGGAAAAATGTTTAATCTAATTTATTAAATTATCACAAAAAAATTTATCTTTTTTGGTCAAATTTGGGTTTAATTTAGCAAAAGCCCGGCAAAATATCAATCTAACAAACGCACTTAGGAAGCGGATGTCAAGTAGTTCCATTTAAGTTTACCTGGTGTTGACAATAATTAAAACATCGATAACTCCTCAACAAAGGGAAACTAAAGAAAATTTTTTATTTACCTAACCTATGCTCGATGAGGTTTTCAACGATTAAATTCATATCAAATATATTGATCGGCGAAAATTGACTGAGCAAAAAAAATCAGTTGAGCATATAGATCTTACCGCCATTAAGCGGATTCGGAACAAATATAAAAAAACATCAAACTGAACATCGGCTACTACTTTTTGTGGAACAAACCAATAACAACAATATTTTAGAACTATACTTATCAATTTGTCACAAAATCAATTTATCGAAGTTAACTTTTTGTTCAAAATTAGGATTAAGTCACCTACCACCTCACCTAGGTTCGTTCATGCGCGCCACGATTCAAAATTGTTCCAGCCATCTTCGTATTACGATATTATAATTTTTAATGGAATTCTGGTTTTACAATAGCCGTCAATTGTTTTTGAATAAACGTGATGATATTGCAATGCAATGCTTTGTCTTCTCATTCAAATAGGATAATCTACCAAGTATCGACAGAACGGTAAACAACAATAACAAATTCGATTTAGTAAGTAATTAAGCAAAACTGAGTTTGCCTGATAATTATTGGCGAAAGATTCTATGCGAGCAGTTATTTAACTATGTAAATATGCTTAAAACCTTTTATATTTACCAATGTCCATTCCAAACAGAACATTAATCGGTTGACATTTAAAAAATGAGGAAGTTATATTTTATAAAGCGTCCCGCTTTTTTACCCCTATAAGTTTCACTCTATAAGACACAAACGAGACCGGTTATTTCAGCCCTCTACAGTTCTACCTCGATTTTATTAATAGCTCTCAAACGAAGTTTGTAGCAATTATATTAATCCTGTCGGTCTTTTTTATGCGATTTTTCGCTTGACCGATTTTTCGTCTGACGCTTTTGATTTTCGTCCTCAAAAACGGGATAAACAGTTAGCGCCTCGCGGTCATTAAGTGCCCTTAGAGCCTTTCAGCTCTGTTTCAGCTCAAACTGCTTTGGAGACTTATACTTATGGTGTGAAGGGCGGTTCTTAGAGGTTGAAGACACCCCCACTGTTGACACCCCTCCCACTACTGCCCCCAACCCCCCCTCGTGGATACTGACAAACCACCGATCTTCTTAGAGGTTGAAGACCCCCCCACTATTACCTCCCAACGCGCTGTTGCCCCCACCAGACTGTTGTCAACCCCATCCCCCCCCCCCCCCCCCCCGTAGCTAGCTAGTGAGGAACAACCGCTAATTTTCACAATTTTTTTCAAGCTTATTGAAAATTTTTGAGTTTTAACAGCCCTAAATGTCAAGGAATCCAATCTAGGGTTTGACAATAGGTTACTGCATAGTTTCCTGTGTTAATAGAATGGTTTCACCATTTCAACATCGCGATTTTTTGCATTTTTTTTGGCAAAACTTGAAAACTTTTTCAAGCTTTTTCAAAATTTTTGTCATTTTTTGAGTTTTAACAGCCTCAAGAGCCGAGGAGTCTCATCTAGGGTTTTTTAATAGGTTAAAATATAGTTTCTAGAAATACTGAATTCTTTTTTTTTCAAAATTTTAACATCAAAATTTTTTGCATTTTTTTGACAAAAATAGCATTTAAAAAAATTTTTTTTGGTCATTTGTTTTTATTCAAGGTTTTTCAGCCTCAGGATTCAGAAAACCTCCTTAAGTGTTTGATAATAGGTTGCTGCATAGCTTCTAATGATAACGGAATGGTTTTCAACGTTTTAAAATCACGAATTTTAGCAGATGTTTTATAAAACTTGATTTTTTTTTGAAATTTTTCAAAATTTATTTTCATCATCGAAGTTTTTCCAGCCCCTGGAAGAAAAAACCTCCCATAGGCTTTGATGATACGTTACTGAAAAATTTTTACTGGCCATAGAATAGTTTTCAACTTTTATTTATCACAAATTTTATCGATTTTTTTTAATAAAACTTTCGATTTTTTCAAGTTTTTTTGAAAGTTTTTGTCATTTTATAGGTTTGTCTAGCCTCAAGAGCCAAAGAACCTCCTCTAGTGTTTGAAAATATGTTAGCTGATCGTATAGTTTTTAAATGCAATGGAGGGTTTTTAAAGATTTTAACATCACTAGTTTTAGCATTTTTTTGAAAAAGTTTTGGCAATAAACATGTTTTTTGAAATTGTTTTTTTTTCAGGTTTTTCCAGCCTCAAGAGGCAAGAAACCTCCTCTAGGCTTTGGTAATAGATTAGTGCCTAGTTTATGGATGCAATGTTTTGTTTTTGAAGATATTAATATCACGAATTCAAGAATTTTTTTAAAAAAGCGTATTCAATTTTTTCAAGTTTTTTTGAATATTTTTTGATTTTTTTTATTTGTTCAAGCACCAGGGACCTCCTTCGAGATTTGATACTAAGCTGCTGATGTGTTTCCAGAGTTAAAGGAATGGTTATCTTATTGACTCGAATCTTAGCAATTTTTTGATAAACTTTACTTAAAATAATTTTTGGAAAATTATTATGTTCCAAGCTTATGGATCTTTATGGGTCAGCGAAACTGTTTAACGCTTGAAATTGGGATACTGGATAGTCTCTTGAGACAATGGAATGGTGTTCCGAAGATAATAATGTCATGAATTTTAGCAAGATTTTGTTAAAATTTGCTGTTGTTTTTAAAATTTTTGCGTATTTTTTTCCTTTTCTGAGTTTAACGATCATTACTGGCCAACGAAGCCTTTTAAGTCTTGCAAATGGGCTAAATGACAAACATCCAGACTCGAAAAGGTTTTTAAACATTTTCTTCAGTGCAATATGTGGAAATTTTTCTTCTGAATTTTGCACTTTCAGTTTTTTTCGATATGATTTAGTTACTAACAAGGCTAAAAGTTGTAGTGTCGAATCTCATCACGGAAAAAATTCCTAGTTCTATCTATCTCTCTCAGTGTGTGTGTGAGTGTGTGTTTTGTTTGGCGTTTCTATCCTTCTCTTTCTTCTTCACGTTTTATCTCGCACGCTCTCTATCTCTCTCTCTCTCTCTCTCTCTCTCTCTCCTTAACTCTTTTGTTGATGCCGCACATCAGCGGCTGTTATGTGGCGTGAGGTCATCGTCTAATACCCTAACCTCACACCCCTTCAATCAAGGTAAAGCTAACTTCATTAAACAGTGGCTAGGTACTGACGAATGCAACCGCTCGCGGGTCGTTTGAGAGCAGTTCGACCGACCTTAGTTGGTTATGTTTTAATATAGGGGCTTGGATAATTTGAGGGAACAAAACTCACAACAAAAAATTTGCAGAGCTTATTGTGAAAATTGGGGTGTATTGATATATGGGTTAAAAGATATGCTGTCTAATTATGAGGCTTAAATAAAGAATATATATATATATATATATATATATATATATATATATGTGTGTGTGTGTGTGTGTTTGTGTGTATGTTTGTATATCTATATATATATATATATATATATATATATATATATATATATATATATATATATATATTAATAATTAAATAAGAGTGAGCGCGTTCATGTGCGTCAAATCTAATCCTTTATGAAATAATATGAAAACTTCGGTACAAAGATTTTTATTATAGCTAGCATAAAACAGCGTATCAGCTTCAGATGAGAATTTTAGAGCAGCTGGCATCCCTCATTTATCGATGCAATTAAACGTTGTTTCCTGGCAGCCAATATAAGCTTAGTAATTGTAATATGGAAAAGATTACTCAGAAAATCCATTGGTCTCAAACCTAATAATTTGAACTGAAAAGATGATAACAATGTTGATAAGGAAAAATTAGTTTGTCAAAACAGATCATCCTTAAAAATTTAGTTAGGTCAAACAAACTTGAAATGGAGAAACTGTTATACTCGCAAAACATTCGCTCATTAGGAGCCACTTTTGATGAACTCAATGTTGAGCTTGAAGTTTTAAATATTAAGTCGCTATTTTTAATTGTAATAAAAACATGGCTGCGTGAGTATCAAACCCTCAACATTTTCTGCCAAGGCAGTGGAAATCTTTTGAAACATGCGATCGAAAATCTGAAAGAAGTGGCGATGTGGCAATCCTTAGTACTGAACAAAATTATATCACTACCATCAAAAACAAGTTAAAAAAATTACAGATTTTAACTGCTAAAATAAATGTCTCAAAATCGAAAAAACTTCTGATTACTGTAATATAAAAAGCACCGAAAATGAATGCTTCTGAACTCGTTGACATTATTCTGAATCGTTTGTTCGAACTTGGAGAACAAAGCAAATCTAAGTAATTTGTTTGTGGTGAGTTCAACATTGACATTGCGGGTGAGTCAGATCGAAAGCAAAACCTTTTACAAAATCTTCATGCCCTAGGATTTGAGCTTTCAAACAACACTAAGGATTTCACGATAGTGTCACAATCAAGCCAATCAAAAATCGATCTATTTTTTCAAATTTTACCGTTCAAACACAAGTTCATAATTCATCAGTGAGTGATCCTTTTAGTGTCTTCACAGATTCATGACCACTCAACACAAAAGAAGACAGTGAAAAAAACAGATTCATTTCCTGAAATTGGAAAAAACTAGAAAATTGAAAACAAAACTCCTGATAAATAACGAAATTCGAAAAAAATTGTAAATAACTCGTTCCCAACAATTATACCCACCAGCTCGGAGATGTTAGAAAATTTACTGTGAATATTGGAAAAATTACGCGACAAAATAATATATCAAAAACATATCAAACCACAAAGTGAAGGGAAGAGATGGATATCTAATGAGATTAAAAACTAGTGCTCTAAGAAGAACAAGCTTTGAAAAAAGTTTCTGGATGATAAATTTGAAGAGGCAAAAGTAAAATTCAAACTGCAGCGCAACAAAATGTAACCATTTAGTTCGCAGATCAAAAAAAGAATTTTAATCAACATTTTTCTGTAAAAATGACAGAAACAACAAAATATTCCTCCAGTTTGTAAAAAACTTTCAGTTTATAAAGACGAACAAAAAGAACATTGACCTTAACCACGATCCATCGAAAGATATGTCTGCAACAGTGCTCAATGATTTTTTAGTTGAAGTAGGACCAAAATTGGCTAAAAACTTTAATGACAACTTTGAAATTTCTAGCATACCACAGCATAAAAATCAATGTTTCTAAGCAAAACAGACAAACTAGAAGTATTTATTGAACTCAAACATTTGAACAACAAGAAAAGTCTAGATACTTTTGGACTATCAAATTTTTTTCTCAAGATTGTCTCACCAACAATTTCAGATCAACTTAGTCCAATTTTCAACATATGCATCAAGGAAGAATGCTTCCCAAATTTAATATATATTGATAGAGTGATTCCCATTCATAAGGAAGTACTAAAGAATGAAGCCGGAAATTGTCGACCCATCTCCTTAATACCAGCAATGGGCAAACTTTTTAAAAAACTTTTACACAAAAGAATCTTAGATTTTCTTAAAAACATGAGGTATTATCAGGGAGGCAGTTGGGTTATATAAGTGAGCGTTCAACGGTCGACAATATAAATGAAGTTTTTGATGGATTACTTGAACGAAAACAACAGCATAAACAATTCCAGTGCAAGTTGCTTGATTTATCAAAAGCCTTCGACACGGTCGATTGTCAAGAGCTTAATGTGAAAGATGTGGTCTCCAATATTTTTCTCTTTTTTTCTCCATCGGCTTTTCCCCCCATCCGCAAGCAATTTGCGCAGTTCAACTACAACACATCAAGTATGAGAGACGTTACACATGGTGTAACCCAGGGATCTGTTCTAGGACCACTCCTCTTTCTTCTGTACATCAATGATCCTCCGACGATTGTCAGAATTTACCCTGTTTGCTGACGACACAAAGATTTGTGGAGATTATAATGAAAACAGTCAATAAGAGGAGCTAGATAAAATTTCAGGAGTGGATGAAAAACAACAAACTTACACTGAAAAAAGCTAAGACACAGTTCATTTTGGTTGGAAAAAAAGATGAACTTTCTGACCCTTTCACCTGGAATAACAATGAATTTCATGACAAAACAATTGTGAAACATCTCGGAGTCTTCATTGACTATCAACTTGACTTCAGAGAACATGTAAATCTTATTGAAAAATAATTCGAAGAATTCATAACTATTTTATATCAAAAGCGCCATTTTGAAGACAAAAACCTTCTAGTAAAAATTTTTAAACAATATGTTCAACCTCGTTATCAATATGGAGTATTAATTTATGGAACCACAACCAAGTCGATTTAACAAGTCCGAGTCGATTTTAGGTAGCTACTGGTGATCCAGTGAACCAGAACAGTCATAAAGACTACATCACAAAACCGCCATGGGAAAGGTAGAAAACAGATGTTTTCATCAGTTTCACGATCAGATATCAACAAATTTACAGCGAAACAAAGATACTGCTTGTAGTGTATCTCGTTTCGACATCTAAAAACAGACGAAATTGTATTTCTATCAGAAGAACAATGTATCATCTTTACGATTAAATTGATGTTTGTAGGCTCCCTATAATGCAAATTTTTTTCCCCTGTTAGTTTGTTTGGGATTTCCCAGAAACAAGAACTGCTTTTCCTGTTAAAAAATGGCCAAAATTACATGTGCAAAAGTTCTTCGAAAAAGATGTACCACAAAATTAAATACGCTTCCATTATATTTCCCAATCATTTTAACACCAATAGATATAATATACAATTGCTTTTTTGGCTCTTAATTTAAGCGTGTTCATATTAAACACACGTAAAATTGGACTTCTAATTTCTGCATCCTTTTCGTGAAAAAATAATTAGGCTTCAATTTTTATCAAAAGTCTTGTACTATTTTGGCTCAGTTCAGGAGAACTCTCTTGAGCTCCATTTGTTGAATGTGTTCAAAAACTAAATTTAATCAATTGAGTGATTATAACAGTTATTTCTTCAAGTGTTGGCAAGTGTTGAAATCTGTTGCAAAAAAAACATTAAAGCTTACGCAAAAGTAACAAATGACATCACAAAAACTGATTTTCAGCTCTCTATTTCGAGTAGTTTTTTAACCAGCACAAAAAAGGTAAAGAAATTGAATAATTGGAAAAAACATTTTTTTCTAAACAAACGTCATGACATCCAAATAATCGAACGAGCGGTATCAAAGCTACATAGAATTACTATACAGACGCCAACTTTGAAGAAAGTCAATTTGCGAGAAAAAGAACTACATATAAGACAAAATGAATGTCAGAAAGTCTGTAAAAGGCGAAAAGAAAATGACATCACGAACAACTGATAGACTTCTGGTTGGAGCATCGAGTAGTTTTTTTAACCATTATAGAACACTAAAAACAGAAAAAAAACAATTATTTCAATCAATAATTATGTGAAGATTTAACTTTTTCAAAATCTAAACAAATAACATTTATGCAAAAAATTCAGACAATCTAATGAACAATTTGAGTGCTCTCAAATCTAATATAAATTACGAAACTACACAAAATACAAAGCTTACACCAATTTTGAAAAAGTCAATGAATGAAAAAGTAAAAGGGACTGTATATAGAAGAATTGCATGGTCAGAAATATTTTAATTTGCATCGAATTTCATTCACAGTAGAGGTTAAAATGACAGAACTAACAACAAATAGAGGACTGACTCAACATTCCACGCAAATTCATTAAAAAGAACTGATGCTCAGAAAAAAAAAGCTTATATTGAAGTAAAATCACTAAATTGAGCTTGAGGTATTCTTCATTAGAAAGAAGAGAGGATATATCATTATTGAGAGCGGCAAGACAGTAAAATTACAAACAATTTAACTTCTGTTTGAAACAAAGATGTAAGACAAAAAGAACACCAAATATTGGCAAAGCTCAAAAACTCATATATATTTAATGAAAACAAATAAAGTTGGATTTTTAAACCTGTAAGAAATAAGAAAAACGTGAACTTAAAGCTTCACTTAAGGTGCATTCCCTCAATTTAAGTCTGGTTTGCAAAATCGCTGCTTGTATTTAACTTGGGGCGCGAAATCGGCAAATATAGTAACAGCAAACACATGTTTTGCATCCGAAAGCTTTGCAAAAACAATTAAAATTTTTCTGAAAATTTCTGTACTTTTCTAAACGACATTCTCGGCAGAAAACTGGTTTTATTTGCCAAATATTAGGATTGAAGTTGGCAATTTTGCTTATAACAATATGCGGACAGGAACCACGCACGGCGCACGCACGCACACACACACACAGACACACAAACACACACACACACACACATAAACAAACACAAACACGCTCGCACACACAAACGAGCACGCACGCACGCACACACACCACACACACACACACTTAAGCAGACAAACACACACACACTTACGCATACACGAACACACACACACACACCTTCAAACACATGCCTACAAACACAAACACACACACACACACATGGCACACACACAAACACACACATACACACAAACCCACACATACACACACAAACACAAAAAGACACACACGGCTCATAAGCAAACACACACACGCACAACACACAGACACATACACATTTATTTGAATAATTATGTTCCCTGTGACCTAGGGAATTCAAAGAACGATGTCAAAACGTGCACTTGCCGATGATTAAACCACCGCCAAAAATACCAGAGGGTTTCATTCTTTCCCATAAAACATCTCACAAGAAATCGCAACCAAATAAGATTAACCAAACATGTCTAGATATATGTTTCTTTACATAAATTTGGAGACCTAACTCCGTGATTAAAATGAAGCCTTGTCTACCATTTTTTTTTAAAAAAAAACAACGTGGGTGACATCAACCCCCCTACCCTAAAAAAACAGTGCCGAGTTTCACCAAGCAAACTTCACCAACAAAGGATATCTAACACTCGGTTTTCGACAATGAGTCAGAGTCGGACCCTATGATCCAACTGGAGCCAGCAACACAATAAATCGAGCGCAGCGTGACGCCGAAATACATATTCACTCACAAAAAACCTGTCGAGCTAAGACCACGACCGACACGGAGGATGCTGCAATCCTTAAAGCAAATTTCTAACTGCAGTCGAAAAATTCACAGATAAAAAGTTTGTGCAAAGACAATCAGTATCAAGAAAAGCCCCCAAAAAGATTTTTTGACTGGTTGCAGACGTCACCAGAGGAAGAATTTTTCAAGGGTTCCAGTCATCAAGCGAGTAAGAAGTCCTGATTATTTTGGTTCCAGACGTCACCAAGAGAAGATTGCCCGACATCACCTCAGAGGTCCCTCCCCCGTATCCAAAAAACTTAATTTTTTTGCCACAAGCAATCTCCAAAACGGGCTTTTACCGTTTAAAATACGGGGAGGGCATTAAAATGTTTCCCAAACGGGCTTTTAACGATGAACATAAATTGTACGAAAAAACGATAACTAATTTTTTTGCAACCGAAAAATTTAAAAACATTTTTCTGAAATTTTCGCCAAAAACTAAATGAAAGTAAGACTAATAGTTGAATTGAACACTTCAGTTTGACTTATTTTCATCTTCTTTTGGTTGAACTCTTCATGCAAAATTTTTGCTCAAAAACGAGAAACTTGCAAAATTGTTCTCTTGGGTGACATATAAATATATATATATATATATATATATATATATATATATATATGTATATATATATATACATATATATATATATATATATATATATATTGATTGGATCCTCTTAGTTTGTCAAAAAATATGCTTTAAAGTTTATTTATCGATCTTGCATTTTTGAAAAGAGGCAACTTAAAATTGGCAAAAATGCTTCTTTGATTAAAAAAATTCGAAAAATTTTTTCACAACAATTTGGTTAAAATACTTAATAGATCCAAAAAAAACCTATTTGTTGGGCCCTTTCAGTCTGTTGTACAACAAGTTTCGAAATTATTTTAATGATTATGCAAAACTGGAAAATCTACGTTTCTAACGTGCTATTTGAAGTATCAAGTGAGTTTTAAAAAGATTAAATAATCATCCTCTGTTCATTACAAATCCAGCTGAGATATTATTTAACAATCCTGAAACACCGTGACAAATGGAGAGAAAACTTACTGAAACTCTCCTTCAAAAAACTACAAATGGCTTGTGTTTTCTTTGATCTTAGTTGCATACCACTAGCCGCAAGCCTGGTTAATGGGGACGTATGTAATTTAAAGAAAACCAGACGATCACAGTTTTTTCAGCACACTACTAGCCGCGCGCCTAATTAATGGGGTAATATGCACTGAAATCACCTTTTAAAGAAAAAAAACAAAAAAAGGAAAGATAACATCTTATTTTTAATTAGCTCAAATGCAGGAAAACCAAAAGCTCCGAAAAAACTCCCCTCTAAAAATTGCTCACGCAAATATTCTCTTTGAGTTGGAAAACTCAAACGCATGTTCTTTTTTGTCCGCGGTCACAGAAGTTACCAAAAGAAGTCCCTTTGCACATTTTCGAACTTAGTAGTCGCCAGCCGGACGAAGAGAGTAATTTTGGCTTCAGTAGTTATCATTGCCGATGAAATTCAAATATTCGTGTCAGTAACTACTAGGAAGGAAGAAAATTTCGAAGTAAAATTTCAAAAACTTTGACAAGAAATTCAGAAACAAGCAGTTCGACATAAAAGAAGAATTTCAAACGAGCTTCAGCAAAAAAAAAAAACATTTTTCTTGTCTGATTGTCGGTAGCTCGCGCTGTTTATGCGCTCTGCATTTAAAAAAATATGAGTTTTTAACAGAAGGTTCAAGCAGTAGCAATCTCTAAGCATTTTTTTGTTCTTGTTCTTACAAAAATCGTTTGTCCTTATGAATGATCTAAACAAATTCCATTCAAAAGCCACATACCTTCTCTTCTATCAGACATTTTCTTTTTCGCAAGATTAGCTATATCTGGTCGTCTTTATTGAAACAACGAAACAAGAGCTCGCAAGCGATTACTTTTTGTAGTGAATTAAGTTAGATAAATTAAATTTTAAAAATGAATCTTTTATTTCAGAAACATTCGTCGTATTTTTCAACAACAAAAAGCTTGGGTTGATTAGCCTCACAAAGCCATAAACATTGATTTTCAACATTGAAATTTGCGCCACTCCGGTTTCGATGACCTTTTTTACCTATCAGTATGAAAAAGACGAACAAGAGCAAAATGACAAAGAAGAACAATCAGAGTTGCCAAAACACATTAAACATAATCAAAATCGCAGAGCGGAGTTTGAAGAGCAAGCTTGACCTCCTACAATCTGCAATTGATCAGCCAAAAAGTTCATGATCACTCACCCTGCTAATCAATGAAGCAAAAACATCAGTTGACGAGCTAAAAAAAAACTTGCTGAAAACTGCAGCAGTACTTCTTCTGTCATGGAACGATATTCAAACCTTCTGTCAAAACTAAAGAACTTCAAATACAAAGTTGACAGTTTAGATGACGATGGACTACTCAGCCAAGCCTCAAATAGGATACGCGATGATGTCAATGTAACAACTTATACGACTGCCAAAAAACACCACTTCTCTCAATGAGACAAGAGAAGTCATACCTGTGTTTGTCTGAATGCCACATAACTAAACCAATTTAGTCAAAGTTTCTCAATAAATTCTCTTAAAAAAACACTTAATAGATCCAAAAAAACCTATTGGTTGGGCCCTCTCAGTCTGTTTTACAAAAATTTTCGAAATTATTTTATTGATTATGCAAAACTGAAAAAATGCTATTATAAATGGGCAAATTTGCTTCTTTGACTTAAAAAATTCAAAAAGCGTTTTGTTAAAGACTTTCAATAGATACCAAAAAAACTATTGAGATCAATTCTCTCATTTTGTAAGAAAAAATGCTTCAAAAATAATTGATCGATTTTGCAATTTTGTATAGAGGCAAAATTTTCGAATTTTTTCTAACCTTTCATTGGAAATTTTCAGTGGATAACAAATAAGCTTTAAGAGCCTTCAGTTTGTTTGATAATAAATTTTTTATCCTCTTTGCAGAACTGCAAAGAAGCAACAGAGAATTGACAGAATTGCTTCTCTGACTCATAGAAATCAAAAAAACGTTTTTTCCAACGTCCTTTTTGATTTACCAACCGAGTTTGAAAACGATGAAATCATCCTCCTCAGTTCATTACAAATCCAGCTGAGATAATATTTCAACCATTCTAAAAAACCGTGAAAAAAGGAGAGAAAAGTTACTGAAACATTTCTTCAAAAAAACTACAAAGTGGCTTGTGTTTTCTTTGATCTTAGTTGCATAACACTAGCCAGAAGCCTAGTTATTGGGGACATATGTATTCTTGAGAAAACCAGACAATCACTGTTATGTTGTTTTCGTTTTGTGCATACTACAAGTCGCGCGCCTAATTAATTGGGTCGTTTGCACTAAAAACACCTTTTCAAGAAAAAAACGAAAAAGGAAAGATTACACTTGACTTTTTAAGCTCAAAAGCAGGAAAATCAAAAGCTGCGAAATAATTCCCCTCTATAAATTGCTCACGCAAATAATCTCTTTGAGTTAGAAAACTCAAACGCCTCTTCTTGTCCGCGGTCTCAGAAATTACCAAGAATTGCCCAATTTTTGAATTGAGTAGTCACCAGATAGACGAAGAGAGTTATTTTTGGCGTCAGTAGTAACCACTGCCGAAGAACTGCAATAAGTTGTGTCAGTAGTTACTTGAGTGTAAGAAAATGTCATTGTAAAGATTTCAAAAAATTTGAAAAGAAAACAAGAAATAAGAAGTTCAACTTAAAAGCAAAGAATTTTAAACGAGCTTTAGCACAAAAAGGTTTGTCTTGTGTGCTTGTCGGTAGCTCGCGCTGCTTAGTTGATCTGCAATTAAAAAACATTTGAAATTTTTCAACACAGGTCTAAGCAGTAGCGATCTCAGTAGAATGATCTGAACAAAAACCATTCAAAAGCCACATACCCTCTCTTCTATCAGACATTTTCTTTTTCGCAAGATTAGCAATATTTGGTCGTGTTTATTGAAACAACGAAACAAGAGCGCGCAAACGGTAACTTTTAGTATTGAATAGAGTTAGCTAAATTAATTACGAAAAAAAACACAAGGAATCTTATATTTCAAAAACATGCGTCGTGTTTTTCAACAACAAAAAACTCGGGCTGATTAAACTCACAAAGCCATAAACATTGATTTTCAACATTGAAATTTGCGCCACTCCGGTTTCGATGACCTTTTTTACCTATCAGTATGAAAAAGACGAACAAGAGCAAAATGACAAAGAAGAACAATCAGAGTTGCCAAAACACATTAAACAAAATCAAAATCGCAGAGCTGAGTTTGAAGAGCAAACTGGACCTCCTACAATCTGCAATTGGTTAGCCAAAGAGTTCAAGATCACTCACCCTAATCAATGAAGCAAAAGCGTCAGTTGACGAGCTAAAAAGAACACTTGCTGAAAACTGCAGCAGTACTTCATCAGTTATGGAACGATATTCAAACCTCCTGTCACGCCTAGAGAAATTCAAACTCAAAATAGACTACTCAGCCAATCCTCAAATATGATACGCAATGATGTCAGTGTAACAACTCATACAACTGCCAGATGTCCGACCTCACGGAGATGCTCATAATCAATGAACGAGATTCCTGAAGCAAGCAACCCAGAAGGTTCATCATTCTCCAAAAAGCGCCACCTCTCCAAACGAGACCAGAGAGAGCATACCTGTGTTTGTCTGAATGCCGCAAAACCAAATCATTTTTGTCAGTGTTTCACAATGGCAACAACGAGAATCCTTTTACTATTGGAATAACTACAGCAAATTTATTCTGATCGATTATCATAGCCGAAGACTCCGCCGAATCCAAAACAGAAGCAAAACACTCAGATACAAAAATTATCAAACCTGACACGAACGTAGCAAAATCTCCCGATCGTTTTGCTCTCAGCGATACAACTTTCTCTGCCGTTGATCATTTTAGAGTCAACAACTAGCAACCTTATTCAGACAGGGATTGAATCCAGCCGCTTAGTTTGTAAGCACGCAAAATAAATTTAAAAAAAACCAACTTCTTCTGGAAAAACTTAAAAATCATTTTTAGTGAAAAAAATTGCCTACTGAATTTTCTCGAGATATCGACGTGGAACGGTTTCAGACGCAAATGTTTTGACCAAGGAGCATAGGTTGCTCAAATACCAAGAAACACATAATCCCTGCTTGATAAATCCCAGTTTAATCGAAAATTACAGTCAAAAAAATCTACAGACGTTAGATTTTAATCCGCCCTAGACAAAGCAACCATTGGAACTGAGTAATACAATGACAAAATTTTTGTCAGTTCTCTGAAAAAGCCTGTAAAAATGCAAACAATTAATTTTCAAGCGTCTAACAGAAATTCCTTAACAATGATTAATGGACAAGAATGAAAGTTACTGAGATTAAAATCATCCTGTAACCTCTACTCAATTCCAGCCACAGTCACAAGTCGCAACCGTTGACAATGAGCCCATCAACCCTTTCGATGATCAACAAACCGCCTGTTCAAAAACAAAACCTGAAAGTGTTCCCATTGCTTTTTCAATCTCAGCGATCCTATTACAATCAACGCTTTCAGTAGGGAGAAAACCCGAGCAACAATTTCCACATTCACTTCAAATATCCAGCGTAATAAATCCAATGTCAAATGAAAAGTTCACTAACCCCTTAAATGAAATCAAATATTTACTGTAGAGCTCAAACCCATCTCCATATTGGCAGCATCTAACAATTGAGCTTTCAAACAAGTTACCACCTCAAACAATTCAACGGCAACCCATTGAAGTACCACAAGCGGATCATTAAATTTTTGTCTCGTAAATAACAACAACTGTGTTTCTGTGATACTGACGCACATCGTATCATTTACCTGCAAAATTCAGTAACTGGCAAAACAAAAGAAGTAATCCAAGCATATTCGTTTGATCCTGCTTTTTATAGCACAATTTTAAACGAACTCATGTCATATTTTGTTGGTCCTACATTAGTGATGAACGCCTTCACAAATCAATTGGAAACCTGGAGAAAAACTATTGACTATAACGAGGAAAACTTTGTAGCCTTCGCTTCGTTCTTGGAAGGTTTAGAGCAAGCTTTCCAATACCTGTGATACATAGTGGAGCTACATAGAAAAAAGCTAAAGAAAAAATCCCGCATTGCCTCTTCCTCAAATGGACAGAACACACCGTGACATTAATCGAGACACCAGATACATTAATTGAATTTCAGAAATGGTTAGAAGTTCAAGAACACTTGTACGGTAAGATAAGCCGGGAAGTCATCCAATAAAACAAACTTCGTAGAAACAATTTTAATATTTCTGGGAACTTGAACAACAGCGATAAACACGCCAAAGTTTAGGTGCCCAAAGTTCAAGTTTCTCAGTACAGCAGATTAACAAAAACAATCAACAACATTCATTAGCAACGCTATTGTGAAACCACCTAAAGCTCCACCATTTGCACCTCTAAACAACGCAAATCAAAGGGTTCTTGCAAAAAATGTCGACTAAACTTGATACTAGCGCCTGAAACAATTAAAAAAAGTGCAGCCCAAGCTAGCTATTTGTCATTAATAGCAAGGACAACTTTTGCTCGAATTGCTTGAGCAATAAACACAAGAAGCGACACTGCCCTTCAACAAAACGCTGTCAAACTTGCAGCCAGATGATCCTAAAAAAATCATTCTTGTCTGCCAGCTCCCTTTGCAAAGGTTACAAAACAAGAATTTCAACCAGTCAAACCGCAATTTGAATCAGAAAGCAACAGCAACGCAAGCCTCTTCTCCAAATCACAAAAACAAAAGAAGCAAAATTGCCCTTCAACAAAACACTGCCAAACATGCAGCGGTTACCACCACACAACGCCACAAGACCCTGGCAAAATCATCAAGCGTCCGCCAGCTGCCTTTGCCACCAAAAATCCCACTGGTGGCAAAGGCAGCTGGCGGACCCTTGTGAAAACGTTACGAAACCAGAAATTCAATCAAGAAAGTCACAGCAACGCAAGCGTCTGGTGAAAATCACAAAAGAACCGCTACGGACAATCTACAGCAAACAAATATCAGAATCAATTTCAGTGCGCTAATTTGAACCATTCTCACCAAATTTTTAGCAGGAACCATCTACAGTCTACACCAAAAGAATGGTTCGAACAACTTCAACTAATCGCAGTGTCTTTTTTAAACGTACAGAAAGCTTTTGATACTTACACTCTGATTGATCCAGAAAGTCAACTTACTTTTATTCTTGACAAAATCACAGAGTTTTTTGCTCTTGCCTGGGAAGATCAGGAAAACACTACTCTTCAGCATCTGAACACAGAGCACTATATGCCACTGTCAAATATTTTTGAACCAGTGACAGTTGCAACTTTTGAAAACTTTTGAAAGTTCGAAATATCAACCACTTATAGCACGCACTGTCTAAATGTAGCACCTGCTAAGGAGCATTTGAACTCAACCAGTTTTGCAATGCAATTAAAGGGTTGCGTCACATTCACTTACTAGAAAAAGCCGAAGGCAAAATCATTGGCTTTTGGGAATAATAGATACTTTTGCGTTCACACATCAAATTCAGGTCATCTCAGCAACCAAAAACCAGCCATTCGGCGCAAAGACACAGCTTGAATTGACCAGTAGCTGGAGAGTATGAAAGAGTACAAAAGCAACCTAAACAGGGATCACACGAGTAGAAACCGTACGTGTATCACGTATCACGACAGAGTCCCAACGATCAGCGCCTCGATGAGTTGCTTGAGCAGATCTGTAACATTGAAGCCGAAGAAACTCAACCGGGGAGCGAATCTAGAAATTTCGATGACAAGTAAGCCCTTAACAAATTGAACAAGACAATCTGCTACAATAGTGAGACGTACCAAATTGGATTTCCTTGGAAAGAACCATTGAGAATTGAGAACAATTAATTTTGCAGCTCTCGGCCACCTGAAAAGTCTTCATAAGCGTCTCAGTAATGACTTCCAATTGAAAGAGTCTTACGAACAAACACTCAGAAGAGATCTTCAAAAATTTTATGTCAATCCAGTGGAAATGAAGCAGCCAGAACCCGATGAAATTTGGTATTTGCCGCATCATCCAGTTGTCAATTCAAACAAGCTCGGAAAAGAGCGCAGAATAGCAAGTGTTGCGGCCACATTTAGAGGCCAGTCTTTGGACTCCAACTTAATCACAGGACCACATTTGCTGTACAACTTTATAGGAATCCCTCAGAGGTTTTTTTCTGAAAACCCAATTGCCATTCTTTCTGATAATGAAGGCATGTTAAAGCAGATTGAAAAACGGCATGATGAACAATCTCACGACGCTTTTTCTGGTTCAATGAAGAGTTTTTTAACCAAAATCAGTTCACGAGAATCAATTTCGGGGCGACATGTCCCTGTCTTGGACAATTTTCATGCCGATTCGTTGCGCGATAATCATGCAATTCAATTTCCAAAAGCAATTCCTGCAAGGTAAAACCATATTTATATGGACGATTTTTGTCGTCTATAGAAGATATTGAAATTATTAACCGTACAAAATTTAGTTTTCGTAAAAAAGACTTTCGCTTGCCAAAATTTGTGTCAAACAAACATTAAGCATTAAATTTCAATGAGCAAAAAGATTGAGATGAACTGAAAAAAACAATAGAGTTCTCGGTCAGAAATGGAATGCCAGAACTGGCTGTTTTTAAAAGAAGACATTGGAAAAATTTCCCAAAAATGCGTGCAAGTATCCACAAAGAAAAACTTTCAGCTCAGTGTCAACCAGTTTCGATTCCCTCTGAAGATTGTCTCCACTCACAATTAGAATCAAAAAACTTTTACAGCGAGTCTAGAAGCCAGGCAATAAGTGGGATGAAACATTTCCCACCGAACTACATTACAACCTACAAAAGTGCTTAAGAGTTACTTTGCGATGCCTGATATGAAAATCCCCAGATAATTGAACACTTCAACGAATCAATAAAAAAATCACCAGCTTCATGTCTTTTTTGATGCCTCAACTGTTGCATTGGTAGCACCTGCTTATATTCGCACCCAAAAGCAGGAAAAACTTGCAAACGTCTTTCCAGAATTAGAACGTGCTTGAAGGTGCCGTTTAAGGTACACGCCTCCGCACCTCAACACAAACCGGAAAGACATTGAAATTCGAAAAAGTCTACTTGTGGACCGATAGTCGCGTTGTTTTAGATTGAATCAGTTCAACTCAGAAGCAAAACGTTTTCGTGTCCAATTGACTGCAAGAAGTTAAAAAGGGAACTAAAACTGACGAGTGCAATCAGAACCCAACTAATATTAATCCAGCCGACCACAGAAATTGTCGCCCTGGCCCATCGGAAATCCCCAAGAAATGATTTACAGCACCACAGTTTTTGCAAAGCACTGAGAGCTCTTGGAAAGATATGAAAAACATCGTTGCTGCCGTAATCAGAATAAAAAAACATCAATCGAGCCTATTTTAAACCCGAACGCTCTTGATCTTAGAACAAGCATCTTTTAACCCTTGCAACTTTCTTCAATCTAATTTGCAGAGTTAAAAAAATCGTTCGGACAAATGTCAACACACAAAAAGTAAGAGTCGTTTGTCTCAAATTTTTCTGCGGAAATTTTCTCAAACAAAGTTTTCTCGTCAACAATTAACGCAGTGAAAAGTGGACAAAATTTGGACACCAAGAGTCAATTTGACTCCTGCGATCTAGTTGCCTTCTTCTATTTGCGCCAGCAGAAATGGAGCTCGAAAAAGTCCAATAATTTTAGTCGCAAAAGAAAAGATCACAAGACTATACGTTTAACATGCGCAGAAAATTTTTGCTCATCAAGTAACAGAGCCGGCCAAAGCTTTCGTACAACAACTTTACTACTTCACCGGACTGCCAAAAACATTCATAACGATAATACTGATGTTTTCTGTGTTGCCGTTTTGAAACTCAGAAAATACAATCAATAATCGCCCCACTTCCTGAATTCCGCTTTCCCACAGCAGAGAGCAAATTTTCGTTTTTTCGCTCGCCAACACAAGACTAGACTCTTTTCAGGCGGTTTTATATTGAAGACAAACAAGACAAAATCGAGAGACACTATGGACTTATTTTTAAATGCCCCGTTACGCTAGCAGTCCATTTGCAAACATGTCCAGACTTCAAGACAGACACTTGCCTTAATGCATTTCAACGGTTCACCTGCCAAAGATGCCAAACTATTTTTGCCGTAAAACGATAACGGAAAATAAGTTGTTGACGCCTCCAAAGAGCTGAAGAAATCGGTTACGGTTTTTGACAAAAACAAGACCTATGAGGCACTAGCTGCAGTCAACACCACATGGAAACTAAAACCACCGTACGGCCCTAGTTTTGGTGACGGGTGGGAGCGACTGATTCAGAGCACCATGGGGACACTCTTGGTCCTTCTAGGGTCTGAGCGTCTCTCCTTCGACACAATAATGATTGAAGTTGAAGCAATGTTGAATTCCAGAGCCCTGACGAATGTTGCCAATCAACCTGGCAACGAAGAACCACTCACTTCTATTCCTTTCCTAATTCAATAGTTCTCTGTCACCCGGAAACTTTGGAGATCAACAGCCAGCTAGTTTCATGAAATGGAAGCTCGTTCAGCAGTTGAAGAAACAACGTGTGGCTGCGTGTGATAAGGGAGTACTTGCTGACATTAATCAAGAGACGTATATAGACAGACAACAACCAGACTCCTTTGCAAGTCGGAGATGAAAGACTGTGTGCCAAGAGGAATCTGGCCCCTTGGAAGAGTCGTGGAAACCTCCACTGGACAAGACGGTGAAATACAAGTTAAAAAATGTAAAATGTTTACGGCTTGTTCGTGCGTTCGGTCACCGGCCTCGCACAGGTTTTTTCTCCGAAGTTTTGAAAAAAAATTCGCTCGAACTGTGGACAACATGAGCTTCATCCAGCCCCCCATATGATTTTACTACTATTACATTAATTTAATTTCAGGATATGTAGATTCAAAGTTGTCAGAAAAAACAACAATCAAGATGACCTTCAACCCCTGCCCTCTTCTCTTGGAGCATGTTTCCAATAGCCTTGGGAATAATTAGATTGAACTAAAACTGCTAAATTCCGCTTGAGCTATTCTTCATTAGAAAGAAGAAAGGAAATGGCATTTTTGAGAGTGGCAAGACAGTAAAATTTTAAGTAACATTTTAAGTTTTTCTGTTTGAAACTAAGATGTAAGACAAAGAGAACAATAAATATTGGCAAAGCTCGAAAATTCATATAAATTTAATGAAAATAATCAAAGTTGGTTTCTTTAAAACTGTAAGAAATAAGAAAAACGTAAACTTGAAGCTTGACTTGGTGCATTCCCTAACTTTAAGTCTGGTTTGCAAAATTGCGGATTGTATTTAACTTGGGGCACGCAATTGCCAATTGAAGTTCTAGAAAAAACATTTTTCGCTCCCAAAAGTTTTACAAACACAATTAAAACTATTTTGAATACTTTTTCGAAACGACATTCTCGGCAGAACACTAGTTTTATTTTCGAAGTATTAGGATTGAAGTTAACAATTTTCCTTATAACAATATGCGCTCCTGAACGACGCGCGCGCTCACGCACACACAAAAACACAAATATGCACGCACACACAAACACACGCACACACACACACACACACACACACACATTCTTACGCACACACACACTTACGCACACACACACTTACGCACACATACTTTTGAAGTCTTATCACTTTATCCAAATATTGATAGCTCCTATTGGCTTAAAAAAAAGACATTCGGTGGATCACATATGAAGTTTTCGTAGTAAAGCTTATTGTTTAAATGGCTTCGACATTTTCTTCTCGCATATTTCTACTGAATTTTTGGTTTTTGCCTGTTTTTGTTGTTGTTTCTATAGTCATAAGGCTCATTGTAATGTCTTATTGATTACCTATGCATGACAAGTTTTCCAGTCCTTCAATCGAGACATACTGTATTTGAGCGTATTTACTGTCTTCCGTTGACAGCTTATGAATTTATGAATTTGATGGCGTTGATTTTACGATTTTTCTCAACAATTTCGAACTTCTATTGTATCTGTTCAATTTGCTGATTTAAGTTAAATTGATTAAAAAAGGAATCCCATTGCTCTTGAAAATCAATTAAAAAAGAAATTATTTTTGTAAAAAAACTCAGTTTTTTAATTCCTTTGACACTTTTCTCCATCAATTTTTGTTTCTGAAATTGCTGTTTTTGTTTTCTAGCTAGCCGTTAATGCCAAAAGGTCTCATAAGCTTGTAATTGAGGTTGCATAAATAAAGTTACCGGAAGCACTCATTCCATACCGGATAGTGTTGATATACATTTTCAAATATTTTTCAAACTTTTCAGTTTTTGTTGTTGTTTTCGTCAAATTGTAACTTATTTTCATCAATGAGAGATCCCATACAATTTCTTGTATTTCAAAAAATAACATATCTACTGATGTTATTTGTCATTGATGTTTTGTTCGTTGGACAATATGCGTTTTTAAAAACGTTTATTGGGTGGTCACTTTTTGTGTTTCCTTTTCGCTTCTTTCAGAACAATCGCGTATAAACAGATGGTTTTCGGATGTGGCCCAAGTAAACTTATTTAGTCTCTCACTATCTATCCGTCAAATGAATTAGTAGAAACAACAATTTAATTAAAAATACATAAAATTCAGATAATAGCTAATGATTTTAATGGTAGCAATAGTTTGTGTTTTCGCAATTCGTTGTATTTTTTTTGAGTTTTTTTTAGTTCGTTTCTACGGCTTAGTAGTTTAACCAAAGACAAGTCTTTTTGGTTTTGTAATGACTTTTAGTAATTTATCAAGGATTTTTTAGTTAAAAGCTAATGAATTTTAAGACTTTTGAAATTTCTTGGTTTAAAAAACGTTGATTTATTTTTGAACTTCGCCTCATTGTTCGTTCTCTTTGTCGACTTGTTACTTAGTCTTATTAATGTTACTTGTCTTACTTAGTCAAAAATACAGATGAGCTTGGGTCGGAACATCATGTGCGAACGTTATTATAGAGAGATGAGAATATGCGAGTCTCAACAGGTGACTTATCTTGAATATTCATCACAACTTGAAGGAAAACGATACTCAATAAAAAATTGTATTGAGGAAACGTAATGACTATCAACAAAAAGCACAGTTGGTAATATTTCTAATACAATATAGAGACGTTTATTTACTAATCAACTGGTGTGGCAAAGATATTTGATATGATAGAGAGGATCGGGTTAAGTTAAGGTAACTCATTGATGATTTCACTAATTAGGAACAATTCTTCATTGATAATTTATAGTATTGTTATTCTATACAACTCAACATCGGACACAGGAACAAGGGTTGATAACATCTAACTATTACTACACATTTCCCATTAAGCTTACAGCCATGGAATATTACACCGCCGAAGACACACAAGCACTTGCTATTTAACTTTATTGCGTCTAACTTGCTTTTTCGGTATCTTTTTGAGAACATTTGTTTCGTGAAAACTAACATCCTGATTGTTCAATACAAAAATACCAATCAGTCAACCTTGGTTTCTTTAAATCACGATTAAATTAGCAAACTTGGGAGTGGACCATCTAATTTCATAGTTTTCATGCAAGGTCTTTCGTAGTTTTTATTTCAATCAATGTAAAGATTTCTGTATTTTTGATAAGCTAGCACCAAGAAACAATTAGCATACTTATTGCTCAATTTTTTGTCACTAATAAAAACATAGCCGGCAGATTGTCGCAAAACAGCCGCAATAGACGCTTGTGGCCAACCATGAATTGAAACAACTAAAGAAATAAGATACAGATTTGACCAGACTCTAATACTCAAGAATTAGGGCATACAAGTTTGGCACTACTTAGATGCACACTATTGATTTTTAACAAGTAAATTTTCATAAAATTTAAACTTCCATAAGTGAGTTCAGAAGTCATTTTTGTAGTGAGGTAAGTCACGCAATTGACCTAAAAGCAGAAATGACGTCACGAACACAAATTTTAACGGCAAAGCAGTAGAAGGCACTGAAGTCATTGAAAAAGTCAATTCCAAGAAGTCAGGGTAAGACGAAACAAAAATCTGTTAGACGAACATAGCCGGCAGACTGCCGGAATAGCTGCGAAAGAATAGACCTGCGTGCCATATAATAGAGATAGAAACAGATACAGGTCTAAATTAAAAAAAATCGACGCCTCTCAAAAAAAATGGGTAAAAAACATTCAGCGATAAATTAATAAAGCTTGTTAAAATTCATTCCGCCGAAGCCTCTTATTAGGGACCTTTACTCCACAAATGAGTTCCATTGACCTTAAACAAATTCAAATTAAACTTAAGTTTTAAAGTGCAAAAGTGAGGCAAGTCACGTATGATCAAAATCTAATCACGCAAATAACCTAAAAACTTTTGCTAAAGCGAGTGAGAAATGACGTCACGCGCGCAAATGCCGTTAGTGAGAGGAAGAAGTCATTCAAAAAAGTTGACTTTTTCAGCTTTGCTGTGTGAACAAATCTAAAACGAAAAAGAGCGTCAGACGACAAAACAAAAAAAAACCAAGAGCGCCGGAATATAGCTCCGCTCAGCTTACAGCTTCGCAGCTATAAAATGAGAAATTGACCAAATTTTTTTCTAATTTTTTCAGTGTCGAAGTGTTCTAATTCGGCGTGCAGTTTCGCTTGAATTCTAAAACTATACTTAATTCGGCTTCTAAGCTGAAAGCTAATAAGCTTAATACCAATGTCAGCTAGCAAACACTCATGAACTTTGATAACCTAAATCTCGACGATTTAATGACCCGGCTTTATCAGTTTATCCCGTCTCTTTTGATTTTGATCTTTGGAAATTGACTGTATTCACTATCTTGCGTAATTCATTGAGTGAATGAATTTAGCAACCATTCATTCGAAACAGTGAGTGAGGTAAATCGGAAGTCAAACGTGAAAGTCGAGACTTACGTAAAACGTGATCAAAAGGTAAAGCGAATTAAAAAAACATAGGAGGAAAAGTCCTGAAGTAAAATTCAACGAATTTTCATTGACTAAACAGAAAACTAGATCTAGAACTGACTGAGTGAATTGGGAAAACCATTTCTAAAAAAATCAGATACAAAAAAATAAAAAAACAAAATCATGTCAAAATTCCACATGTGGACAAAAAACCTCCAGCGAGAAATGCAAAATTGGTTGAAACATAAAACTAGGCCTAGAATGAACAATGAATGGAATGGGAAAACCATTTAGAAAAAAATCGGATCCAAAAAATTGGAAAAAACAGTTAAAAATCAAAGTGAAATTGCCACATGTGAACAAAAAACCACCAGCGAGAAATTTTTGTTCAAACCGAATTTTGTTCACACCGAATTTTTGTTCAAACACCGTTTTCTCACTCTACTTTTGAATTAGAGCAAAAATAATCACGCAACAAAAACACTCGCTTTTTCGCTCCACTTCCTGTTTCGGCATGACCAAAATCACTACTACAATTTGACTTCAAAAATCATGAAAATGTGTGAACAGATCTTAAAAAAGAGACAGCGCCCCAATACAATTCAAATTCTTTGAACTGTAAAAAGGAGAGCGCCTAAAAAGTAGCCGTTTGAGAGGCTGACGGCGGCTATTAATTAAAAATCGAGTAACATCGGACGAATCGCTCACTAACGATTGGCGAGGGAAAAAAATTAGATGGGGGCATAGGCTTAAAAAACTTATTGTGTAAAACTGCTCACTGTAGAGGGGTTCGATCCTGAGACCTCTCGAAAGAGAGTCCTTGACATTAAACTGTTCGCTATCACGGTTATGTACGGACTTCGCTCACAATCGATTTTATTTTAGCAACAAACTTAATTTCTGAATAAGCGCTATCCAAATCACTCAAAAAATCATAAAATTTGCATAAAAATGCACACGTTTACAATAATTTCCAACAATAAATTTACACTAATTATCGTCTGACCGGGCCTTTTCTCCTGAGTCACTTTTCTCCCAAAAAATGGTGTGGTAACACATGATTTTTGTGTGATTCATACGAGAAATTTTAGAGGGTGCGCTTTCGAAATCAAAAACGTAGAAGTAAATTAAAACAGTTAAGCTGGTGCCTTGCTATTTTGAGGAATCAAGATGAACGCAATATAGAAACAAGCTTGCCGAGCGGTGACTGTTTCATCAATAACAATAACAAAGGGGTCATTTTTTACAAGATAGAAGGCTTAAGATAGACTTCGCAGCATTCGTCGAAGCAATTCAACAAAATTGGGCTGTAATCTAATAGTCAGTGAAAGTGAAGTTTAGTGGTTGAAAAGCTAGCGCATGAAGTAGTTAGTTTGTGGTGGTCGGTTGTGATGTTACTTCGAATAAGAGAAGAGAACATGGGTTGTAATTCAGG
Source organism: Convolutriloba macropyga (assembly GCF_964194025.1). NCBI lineage: Eukaryota > Metazoa > Xenacoelomorpha > Acoela > Convolutidae > Convolutriloba > Convolutriloba macropyga. The sequence continues at coordinate 51,784,640 of NC_134475.1, read as the reverse complement.
TTCCTTCAGCATGCCAGACTAGTAGCTTCAATTGGTTGTCTTGTGTGCAGAGGATGGCCAGGAAGCGATTGTTACTCGATATACTCATCACGTCAAGACTCTTTGCTAGAACACATCAAATTTTGTCCCAAATTTGGCCGGAAGTAAAACTATTGGCACGGGATTCGCTGCAGGTTTGCTGCAAATAGGTTGTATTAACCCGTAATATATACAATAGAGACAGTTGTATGACAATTTACCAAATGAAAAATAACCCAATGTAGCAAAATACCCAATGTCATTATACCCAGCTTATTCCCGTTAATCATTTTGTTCATTAATTTGACTACAAATTAGCAGTCGGTGGTACAAGCATGATAACTTACTCCAATGTTCGGTTGTGATAGTTTCATATAAAGTCCCACGGGCACCTCAGGTATGGTCATAGCCCACAAGGCATGGCGAATACTTTATAACACTCTAAGTTATCTATCTCACTTAGATATTACTATGCTAAATAGTTGTTCTTATTAATTTTAACAATAAGATTTTAAAAAATATTGAGTATATTGTGAGTGGGTGGTTTGCCATGACAGCAGTAGAGACTGATAAGAAGCATTAGAGGGAGGGGGCTTCACTTACCATTGAGTCGAATATCGTTGACCTGTCCCGAAACACAATTCATTATATTAAGAACAGATCCCTCCTCGTGTGAGTAGATAATCTGGTCCACATGCACACAGACTGCACAGCCGATAGGTGTGCCCATTCTGCCAGACTGCATCACAGCCAAGTAGGGTCTCTGGCTGATTTGGAATAGCTTCATCTGGCTCACACTACACGCCAGCAGCACCGTCTCGCTTGCATTCACACATGCCGCCACAATGCTATCTGTCACACAAGGAATATCCAGATTAAAAATCGGCAGATATAAACAACAGATATCTCGAGGAGTTTTAATGCAGGAAAACACGCATGTTAAATAAAGTCGCATAAAGTTCAACATGATGCAATAACTCTTATTAACATAAGCGCATAGAAAATGAACACATCAGGGGAAGCCCTAAGGAGCACCCACAAAGTTGTTCAATGCATTTCATTGTCGAAACAATATGACCATTGTCAACGGTATCTTAAAAAATCGATTTCAGTAATTGCACCTCACTAAAAAATTGAAAGGCTACTTGATAACATTTTTAACTAACGTGGCTAACTCTAAGAAATTCAACAATAATTTGCAAAATTTACCAAAAACATAACAGACTAACGTCGGCCGAACTGCACTCAAACTGGCGAACTTCTTCAGTAGCTAGCTACGGTTAAGGGAGGTTAGCTTTGGCTTAATTGAAGGGTCCTGCGGTCAGGGATGTCAAGCTAGTCAATGATGTTGCATCCTGAATGAGGCTTCTGCCGATCAAAATCAAACGACCTTGTCATTATAAACTTTCTCTCGCATGGTTCAGACAACTGATAGACTAGTAAGCTTTGTTAGAACATGAGACGCAGCGATTTCTCCGCCAAACAATGAAAACAAGTATTATTGGGCACCAAAGTGAATTTTCTCACTACTTTAAAATTCCCGCCTCGACGTGACCAAAAGCACTTCTCAAATTTGACATCAAAAGTCTCAAAAAAGTGTGAACAGATGTCTACACAACAAGTCCTGGCACAACTCAAAGAATAGTTTGATATAGTTAGTTGATGTTGAACGGATGACAACCATATGGTTTTTTTAAAATAAACGACGGATATCGACACAGGAGAACACGAAGAAAAATCGAGCAAAACAAAAGAATTATAAAACCAAATTCAAAAATCTGTTCATAACATTTACTAAAAAACTTATAGCTCTGTAATTGAAAACAGCAGAAATGAAACATACCCGGCAGATTGCCGGAAAATAGCCGCCATTGATTCCAATAAGCATGATTGGGATTGAAATAACAGAAGATATTGAAAAAAAAAAATTTTTGTACAAAAACATTTTTTAAGTCCAATTTATTTTGATGGCATTTCGTAGTTGAACATACTTCTGTTTCTTGGAGAGAGGCTACAGGGGCTACTATCAATAACAATAAGCATTAGAGAGAGGTAACTAATATTTATAGGAACGACGTTCAAATAGCGGGCATCTAAAATTGGGCTTTATGGAATTATCCCGTTTCTAGTTCTGACTTCAATTTTTTATACTGACTCTGTTCATTTTGAATTGCTTTGCTGAGCAACTGATGTTTAAAATCACTTTTAGCAGAATGAGAGCAGAGAGAAACTAGCCTAGAGAAGTCAAAAAGATTTCACGCAAAATGTTGAAAAGGCGGCAAAATGAGGTAAAGCGAAACATTTTTTTATTCGACGAAGTAAAAAAACATAGCAGGACAAGTCCTGACGTACAATTCAAAGAATTGTCATTCTTAACAAACAACTAGACCTAGAACGGACAATGGGTGAGAATTGGGAAAACCATTTCTAAAAAAATCAGATGAAAAAAAAACAAAAAAAAAACAGAAAATCAATGTCAAAATGCTGCTAGGGAGAACAAAAAACCACTAGTGAGATATGTAATTTTGATTCTAACAAAAAACTAGGTCCAGAATGAGCTGTGAATGGATTGGGAAAACCATTCAGAAAAAAAAATCCGATCCAAAAAGTCGAAAAAACAGTAAAAATCAGAGTGAAATTGCCGCATGTGAACAAAAAACCACTACCGAGAAACCTTTTGTTCAAACACTGTTTTCTCACTCTACTTTAAAATTAGAGCGAAAAAAATTCACGCCGCAAAACCACTCGCTTTTTCGCTCCATTTCCTGTTTCGGCGTGACCAAAATCACCACTCCAATTTGACTTCAAAAATCATGAAAATGTGTGAACAGATCTTAAAAAAAAAAGACAGCGCCCCAATACAATTCAAATTCTTTGAATTGTAAAAAAATAGGAGCGCTATAATAGCCGGCTGAGAAGATGAGGGCGGCTATTAATCATTTAATTTATGAAAACCCTTTATTTGTTTGCACCTAGCAACAATACCCCCAGGAAAACTCTACATAACCCCAGAAAATCAACTGAACACAGAAGATTTCTTTGAAAGCCAGAACTAACAAAAAATTAAGAAAAAACATGGAAAAATAATCAAAAAATGACTAATTTAGCCCATTTTCTTCGACTAAAACAAATTTAAATTTATATCTATGGAACCGAAAGATTGCCGAAAGTAACGAAAAAAAAAACATAATTTCAACCCGGAAAAACCCAAGGCGGTAAAATTTTTGAAACAAAGACAAACGCCAAAAAAGCATCTACTCAAAAAAAAATAAATTTAAAAACATAGCGGGCAGATTGCCCGAATAGCTGCGAAAGAATAGACTTGCGTGCCGTATAAGAGATAAAAACAATTAGAGATCTAATTTGTTATTGGCGCAAAAAAACTACGTAAAAAGCATTCAGCGCTAAATTAAAAAAGGTTGTGAAAATTCATTTTGCAGAAGCCTTTTCATTAGGGACCTTTGTTACACATATGAGTTCCTTTGAACTTAAACTAATTCAAATTAAACTTGTTTTAAAATGCAAAAGCCATTTTATTGGGTGAGGTAAGTCAAGTATGATCAAAACCTAATAACGCAAATGAGCTAAAAGTGTTGACTTAAGAGAGTGAGAAATGACATCACGCGCGCAAATGCCTTTAGTGAGAGGCCGAATTCACTCAGAAAATTTCACTTTTTCAGCTTTGCTGTGTGAACAAATCTAAAACGAAAAAGAGCGTCAGACGACAAAACAAAAAAAAACCAAGAGCGCCGGAATATAGCTCCGCTCAGCTTATAACAGCATCGCAGCTATAACAGATAATAACCTTAAAACGTTAGCACACTGTCACTATAATCTGAATATCACTATCAGTCAAAAGACAAATTTGAATGGCAAAACTCACTATTTGCACCACTCTTCAAGTTTGTCACAATCAAAAGTTTCTGCTACTAGTTGCAAGAACCATAGAAAACAAAAGAAAGACACGGAGGATAAATTGCCCAACACAAAAGAGGCAGCAATGACAACATAGCTTGAGAAAAAATCCGATATCTCCACAGACCAGTAGACTCAAATTAAAAATCAAAAGAGGCTACAAATTGCTGTGTATATACAAAATTATACAGTGAACAAGCATCCACTTGAGAGAAAAATCTTGAGAGAGGTAAACAATCTATGACTAAAAAATTTTCACGCAAAGGAACAATAAAACTAGCTCCAAAAACTGAACAAAGTTAGAAGCGCAAATCAGTCAAAAAATTTCACGAATGAACAAAAATTCAACTAAATTTGTTTGATAAAAAAATGTTCATAGACTGATAAATTCGAAATAGACACAAAAAAAACTGAAAGTTTACAAAAGCAACAATAATTGAGATAATTTAATAACTTTTCCTCGAAAACTTTTCCCAAAAAGCTGATATACTCAAAATGGGTCAACCAATTCAAACGCAATGATAATTTCAACCACAAAAACTCGTCGTAGACTGTAGCAACCTGTAAAAAAACAGCCGGCAAATTGACGGAAGAGCTGCAGAATGGATTAGGGACCTTAGCTCCACATTCGAATTTCTTTGACATTAAACTAATTCAACTGAACCTTCAAGTTTCAGAAAGCAAATGTGAGGCACGCAAACTATAAGCAAAAACTAATCACGCAAACTGCCTAAAAGCTTTCAATAGAGAGAACCAGAAATGACATCACGAGCGCAAATGCCTTCAGTGAGAGAAAGAATTTATTCAGAAAAATTCACTTTCAGCTTTGCTGTGTGAACAAATGTAAAACGAAAAAGAGCGTCAGACGACAAAAAAAAACCAAGAGCGCCGGAATATAGCTCCGCTCAGCTTACAGCTTTGCAGCTATAACAAATAAAAATCTTAAAAGGTTAGCACACTATCACTATAATCTGAATATCGCTATTAGTCAAAAGACAAACTTGAATAGCAAAACTCACTCTTTGCTCCACTCTTCAAGTTTGTTCAGCAGTCAAATCAGAACTAATTTTACGCGTTCTTTTAATTCCATTCCAACAAAATTAAAGACAAATATTAGCCAGCAAATTGCCTTTGGCGCGCATCGGGATTGGAACAGCAAAAGAAGAGATAGTAGATTTTTTAAGTGTCAAAAAGTTTTCTAATTTAGTTTGTTGTTTCAATCAGATTCTACAGCTATATTTAACTCAGCTTCGAAACTGAAAGCTACCAAGCTTAATACAAATACGAGCTACCAATCACTCTAGTGAACTTCGATAACCTAATGCACTATGACTACATGAACAGGTTTTACCGGTTTATCACATGAAAAAACTAGAACAGGAATGGACCAGGAATTGACAATCCGATCATGAAAACAAAACATGCAAGGCAGATTGCCAAAAATAGCCACCATAGGTTCCCATATCACATATGGGGATAAAAGAACAGAAAACAGAGAAAAATTAATTGTTGTAAAAAAAACAATTTTTCCAGTGACATTTTAAATTTCATTTCGGCGTTTGACATAATGCTGTTGATAATGAGAGGATACAGGGTAGAGTATTAATACCGATAAGCATCACAGACATAACTAAGACTTATAAGATAAGAACAAAGCTAAATTTGCGGGCATCTAAAATTGGGCTTTATGGGTTTATACCGTTTCCATTTTTCGATACTAATTCTGTTCACTTTAGATTGCTTTGCTGAGCAACTACCGTTTAAAATCACTTTCAGCAGAACGAGCGGAAAAAGTCGGAACGCGGCAACTTGAGGTAAAGCAAAACAAAATTTTATTCGACGAGGTAAAAAAATACAGCCGGAAGAATCCGGAATCCACTAGAAGTTAAATACAACCTAAACCCTAACTCAAACATAACCAACTAAACGTCGGAAAAATTGCTCTCGTACGACCAGTGGGAGCTCTAATCAATTGCAGCCTGCTTCAGTCGGGGTAAGGTGAGCCTAAATCGGAATGTGACTAAGAACTTCAATAGTGGGCTTCAAATAACCACATTAAAGGTTAATATATACCACTATTAAGATTTAAAGTGAAGAATGACACCAGTTCCGGTGCACTTTTTATTTGACTTTGAGTATTAAATTGCCACCAATTGAGTTTAGCTGCTTGAAATTGTGATTTGAGAGACAATTTTAGATCACGCAAAACGCAAAAAGTCAAGGGCTTAGGAGTCACTCGAAAAGTCAAAACGGTCAAGCAGAAATTTTGCATAAAAAAAGACCCACACGTTTACAATAATTGCTTCTCTACGAGTGCAATTAAATACTTAATGATAAAACTAACTTCATTATACCATTGAATTTGAAACAACAAACTGAGGAAACAAATTATCAGGGAAAAAATTAGGAAATTTTTTGTTTGGAAACTTTTCATGAGTTACAACTCCAGATGCATTGGTTAAAATATACTGCCTTTTATGACTTTATTGTGTTTGACAAAAAAAAATCAGCAGGCGATAGGAAAAAATAACCAACAATACATATCAAAAAAAGCAGATGCATTGTTTATAATAAACTGCGTATTATGACTTTATTGTGTTTGACAAAAGAAAATCAGCAGGCGATAGGAAAAAAATAACCAACAATACATATCAAAAAAGCAGCAAAACCGAGTCAACAGTAAAAAAAATTAAAGGACGAAATTTAAAAAATCTGTTATTTAATAATATTCGCCTCGCTAAAAGTTGCAAAGTCTCAATAACTGCTCTCACATTGAAAAGTCTCAATAACACACATTGAAAAACAGTCCCTGTTACGCATTGAGCACTAAAACGACACCCAAACCCACTGTAAAACACTTAAAACATGAGCAAGAAATAATTAAAAGTACAATCAGAACTGAAAAATTTAAATTTGGAATGTGTTATCAAATCTTCAATTATATTCACTTAGTAATAATGACCCCAGAACTAACCCTATTAAAACAATTCAACATGACAAATACTCTGAAAGGCAGAAAAACAAGAATTAGACAAAATATTACAAAAAGAGAAAAACTAAGCAAAAAAATAGTTCAACTAAAACTAATTTAAATTGATATTAACGAGATGAAAAGTCCACAAGTACAAACATGAAAACAATTTTCAATACAGATTACCTGAAACACTACTGACATTAAAAAGAGCCAAAATACCGGTAAAAAAGGCATCTAAGACGGCAAAATCACAAAAATACCTCAAAATTGTATATAAAAAATAGTATATGATTGAGATGGTCAAAAATACTCCGGAACATGCAGTTACTTGATAATATGGTTTAGAAAACCACTCTATTCAAAACTTAATTACTAAAAACTACAAAGTAAAAACTAAAAAAACCTGTTCGAAAAAGCCAAGCCGTACGTGAAAACATGAAAAGTACAAGAAACGGTAAAAAAGCGTCTAAAACGGCGAAATAAAAAAACTCAACATTTCATATAAAACTCCAGTATATATTTGAGATGGTCAAAAATGTTACCAGATGTAGAGCTATTTGTTCAACAAGAAAAGAAAATCACAATTTTTGCACGTGCGAACGGACTTTTACATCCTTTTTCAGAACAACTGGGCCGTTTCAAAAAATAGATCAACGTAACTCTTCCTCGAGTCGTAATGAAATAGGAGCGCAATAAAAGCCCACTGAGAAGATGAGGGCGGCTATTGAAAAGGAGTAAAATCAAGGAGTATTTCACTCTAATTCCGTTTTCTCACTTTACTTTAGAATTAGAGTGAGAACTTTTTAGGTCATAGAACCACATCGCTTTTGTGCTGCAATTCCGATTAAGGCGTGACCAAACTCATCACTTCAACTTGACTTCAAAAGTCATGAAACCATGTGAACAGATCCTGAATACAATTGAAATTCTTTGAAATCTAAAAAAAGGAGAGCGCCTAATGGCGGTTTAGGAGCTGACGGCGGCTAATAAAAACATAGCTGGCAGATTGCCAGAAATAGCCGCAATAGATTCGTAGATCGGCAGTCTAAAAAACAGTAAAAAAGACAGACCGAAAAAATTCGTATTTTCATTGAAGGCTGATCTGTTATATTTTGATTAAAAATCTGTATAAGATATTGCTGCCTCTATTAGCTGATCTCAAATAACCTTCATTTAGAGTGACACACACCCATTTGACCTTATCTCTTTGAATTAAAGTAAATAAAAGTCACTTTCAAATTGAGGAAGTCATTTTTAAGAGTGAGGTAAGTCACGTGTGACCTTTAATTTAATCACGCGAATGAACAAAAAACTCGCTCCAATAAGAGCGAAAAAAGCCGTCACACACGCACTTCAGTTGAAATTGCATGAACGAATGAACAAAAAGTGGCTGTGACGTCATATGGTCGTAACAAAAATCTTGACCACGAAATAAAAAGACATAGCAGGACAAGTCTTGACGTACAATTCAAAGAATTTTCATTGTCTAAAAAATAAACAACTTATAACGGACTATGGGAAAACCATTTCTAAAAAAAATCAGATAAAAAACTTTACAAAAAAAAACACAAAAAATCGGTGTCAAAATGCCGCATGTGAACAAAGCACAACTAGCGGGAAATGAACATTTGGTTCACACAAAAAACTAGGCCTAGAATGAGCTATTAATGGATTGGGAAAAAAAACCCGATCCAAAAAAAATCGAAAGTAAAAATCAAAGTGAAATTGCCGCATGTGAACAAACAACCACTAGCGAGAAAGCGAATTTTTGTTCAAACACCATTTTCTCACTCTACTTTAAAATTAGAGCGAAAAAATTTAACGCCGCAAAACAACTCGCTTTTTCGCTCCATTTCCTGTTTCGGCGTGACCAAAATCACTACTCCAATTTGACTTCAAAAATCATGAAAATATGTGAACAGATCTTTAAAAAATTATAGCCGGAATAATTCCGGAAACGACTCGAAGGATAAAATTGCCCATACTTATGACTAAATAAATAGAACAACTATTGTGAACCCTGAAACTCCACAAATGCGATAAAAAATAAGGAAGAACAGAAACGGCATTCGAACACAAATTGAACAAAAAAACTAGAAAAACTTAATGAGTTTTTTTAATAGTACAAGGAAGCATAAAACCGAGTAAAGTTCCTTTGCACTTAGAGCAATGAAAAGTTCGCAAAACTATGGGTAAGTCGTAATAGGCTAGGAAACTTCTCAGATTTAAAAAAATAGAAAAACTCCAAAATAAGAAAAATGGTTTAAAATTTCTCAATTTGTCTACCAAATTTCCCAAGAAAAATAAATTGATACCAAGGGAACTTTAGTCAATTGGTAACTGAAAATATCTTAAGTAACAAGCTCCTATTCCATTCCCACTTAAAGCATTAAAACAAAAAAGGCAAAAAAACATTAAATTTTGTCTAAAAATCAGCAAAACTGATCAAAATCCTCCAAATTAGCAGTAAATCAAATTAACAACTTAAACACTTCAATTCCTATCAAAACTAATACAATATCATAATCAAACTTCATAACCATCAAAAGTTAGAAAAAAACTGCATTTAAAAGCCGCAAGTGAAAAAAAATTCGCTCGCTTAGAGAAAATTTTTTCAGACATCAGTCTCTCGCTCTCTCCAAAAAAGCTGAATGAACAAAAACCACTCCGTTTTCGCTCGACTCTTCAGATTTTTACAGCGCCAAAATCACTCCAAATTTTTTTACGCGTTTCATTTGGCGCTTCAAAATCACTCCAATAAAATTGATTTAAAAAAGAAAAGAGATTAAGAAAAGTGCTCTAAATATATTCCATTAAAGCCTCTAGAAAAGTTCCTATCAAAAGCTCAAAAGCTAGAATACTAAAAAGTAGCAAAAAGCAGAATCAGAAGATTTCAGCAAAAATTCAAAAAAAATCACAAAAATTCGCGGAAATCTTCAAAAAAACTACTCAATTATCTTTAATAAAAATGACTCAAAACTGAAATCAAAATCATCAACAAACATCAAATACAACTAAATTGGACTATAGGCATCCCCAAATGCTATAAAAACTTGAAGAACACAAAGAGCATATAAAAACAACTTGAAAGAAATCTTAGAAAAAAATAAGCTTTTTTGATTTCACAAGAGCACATAGAGCCAAAAAAATTGAATGGAGCAAGAAGAAAACTGAAAACTTCCAAAACAATAGGAAAACCGAATAGGCTAAGACACATTTCCAGGTTTAGAAAAAAAAGCGAAAAAACAGCAAAAAATTAAGAATAATTAAAAATGTTTCAGTTTATTGTCATTTTTCTTAAAAAAATCGTTTAAAACCTAAAAAATGTAATCACTTGGTATCTAAGGACTCAGTAACTAACATGCCTCTATTCAAAGCCCAAACAAAGCAATATAACAATACAAAACGCAAAAAAATTGCTAAAATTCGCCTAAAATTCAGCAAAATAGCTGAAAAACCATCAAAATGGTATAAAATTTTTATTAATGACCAAAAACCTACAAACCACTATTAAAGCAACCTTAAAAATCACACAATATCATAATAAGACTTCTAAACCAAAAAAACTAACAAAAAACGGTTTTAAAAAGCCGTTTAAGAACACAATTTCGCTCGCTTACAGAAATTTTTTTCACACCTCAATTTCTCGCTCTCTCGCAAACAGCGGAATGAACAAAAAACCACTCTCTTTTCGCTCCCCTCTTCACTTTTGTTCAGCACCCAAACCACTCTAAAATTTTTTACGCGTTTCATTTCCTGCTTCAAAATTCACTCCAACTAAAGTGATTTAAAAAAAAGGACTTCTCCAATACTCCTCTTCGAGTAGTAAAAAGACAGCGCCCCAATACAATTCAAATTCTTTGATTTGTAAAAAAAAACCAAGAGAACGCCAATAATAGCCCCAGCTATCGCTGTGCGGCTATTAAAAAGACAAAACGACGGTTATCCAGTATTCTTCTTCGAGTCGTAAGATAGCAGGCCACCATAAAGACTTCAATTCTTAAAAAGGCAGCACACCATTCAAATCTCAGCTCCTTTAATTGCCGAGAAGCCAACAGCACTGCAATATAGCTACGCTTATCTTAGAGCTTTGCAGCGATTAAAAATGAGACAAATGAAGAGCGTTTGTACGAAAAATAACTGACCATTAAAGTCAAGCAGTAACTGGTGTTCGATTGAGAGGAGTAGTGCATCTACAACATATACTGCACCCACATCGGTCCCAATCAAGAGGAGAGTGTTGCAGGGACCATTGTCGCCTCCTCTCTCAACACTGGACAGTCTGTCACCAGTACGGCTATTAAGAGACATCTCGTCCACTGCTGACTCATCTGATGTACCAGGTGAGCAAGATGATATCTGAAAACAGTTCTGTCTTCTATCACTATTTATTTTATTCGTGAAGAGTACAACTATGCAGCTCTCAAAAACATCTTCAAAAGCTACCTCCTCTGGGAGGTCTGTAGAAAGACTAAAATATGTTTCATTTAATTTGGACACTTTGTCATCCAAGGCCTGGATTCCGCACAATTTTTTTTGAGGGGTGATGCAATAATGGGAGGTAGATTTTTACAACCTTTCTCTAACTTAAAAGCACACGTGCCAAATTACAATCATTGTTAATTTGCACGGCCATGAATAATTATCATCCTTTAGGTTCTCAGAAATTCGCTGCAAAATTAAGTTAACTTCAGGTCAAACTTTTCAGCAAACATTCTTTTGTGTCACAAAAGACCAGCCATACTTCAAGAATTGGGGTCTTTCCCATTATAGCCCCCCCCATTATGTTATAATTACCATGATTGGGGGGCTATAGGTTATCTGACCACTAAGCTGGGGGGGGGGGGGGGGTTTGCTATAATGGGAGACCCAAGAATTGTTATAACTGCAATTGAAGATAAAAACCATCAATACCTCACTCATGCCAGCTGGAGAGCTGGGACTGTTGCCATCCGGATTTTGTGTTTGGGTAGCATCAACATTGCCGAAATTAGAGTTGAACAAACAACTGTCCAGACTGAGATATGTAATGGCATTGCCTTGTAAGGGCTCATCTAACTCGCCCCTCTCCTCTATTATACAAGAATTCGGTGCATCCAAGGCAAACGAAAGCAGCTGAAAAAATTGAATACAAGTTTATTCAAAAGGATAACTCAAACATTCGGTCTGTTATACACAAAAAATAAGTACTTTAATAGGTGCACGAAAAGCCAATCACGAGTAGCTGAACAAAGTCTTTTAATGGTATCCAATTTTCAATCATACCCGGCAGATTGCCGGAAAATATCCACCATTGATCCCCATAACCCCGATTTGTGATTGAAAGAACTGAAAATGTAAAAGATTGATTGTTGTACAAAAAACATTTTGGAAGTGCGAACTTCTTAAATTTCATTTTGCAGTTAGACATATTTCTGTTTTACAATGAGAAGATACAAGGGCTAGTATCAATAAAGCATTTCCTTTTTCGGTATTGACTCCGATGTTTCGGTATTTTAATTTTAGATTGCTCTGCTGAGCAACTGCTGTTTAAAAGAACTTTGACCAGAATGAGAAAAAGCGAAACTAGCTTAGAGAAGTCAAAATGATTTCACGCAAAATGTTCAACAAGCCGTTAACGAAGGAAAAGCGACCACAAAAAAACAAATACAAGCAAGATTTTAAAATCAAATACAATCTTTTAAAAAGAAAGTGTCGAAAAACAACTTCTATAAACTCCAGTGACTAATTAGGTTCACATATTCTTTACTTGCAACCAGTAGAACAAGTCATTAGTGGGATTAAATGATACAAAAATACAACCAATTTCTGCAAAACCCGTCAAAATATTTTTTGAGAAATAGTGAGAAATATATCTCAGGGCAGAAACAACTATTCGAATAAACTAAATCTTCATTAGCAATCGATGACACCTGCCATGAGAAACATACCCGGCAGATTGTCGAAAAATAGAGATGGCAACTAAGAAGTTCGAGTGACGGGCATCTAAAATTGTGCTTTATGGGTTTATCCCGTTTCCATTTCTGATTTCGTTTTTCATACTGACTCAGTTCATTTTGAATTGTTTTGCTGAGCAACTTGTCTAAAAACAATTAGCAGAATGAGAGAAGAGTGGAACTAGCTGAGAGAAGTGAAAACGATTTCACGCAAAATGTTGAACAAGCTGTGGATTAAAGTAAAGAGGAACAGAGCAGGACAAGTCCTGAAAAACAATCCAAAGAATTGAATGAAAATTGAGAACTAATGTACCTCACCAGCAGATCAATTGAACAAACCCAGCAAGACAAAATTTCAGGAAAAACTAAAATAAAAATTAAACAAAAATTAATCATTGCTAAAACTCTTGCAGCTTTTACCTTGAAGGCCAATTATGAGACCATTCAATATCATCATTAAATCAAACACAAGCCTTTAAAGAGATTTATTCGCCGCTAAACGTAAAAAAAACAAATGTTTAAAAAAACTGAAAAGTTCAGAAAAGTCGTAAAGTTCCGCAGTGAAAAACATGTTGAAAACCATTTTTGCCTCTCAAGTTCTGTCATGTAATACATCTGCAAGACTTAAAAAGTTTTGTTGGCAAGTAGTAAAGATCGTTAAAGTCAGAAAATAAAAACTCAAAAAAATTGCAAACAATATAAAATCTCAACAAAATCTTGCTAAAAGTCGTGAAAAAAAATATATTCAGAACCATTTCATTGGCTCCAGATACTATCCAGTAACCCTATTTAAAGCCTTGAATAGTTTCACTCGCTCATAAAGTTCGATGTACTTGGAACATAACAATAGCCAGAAAATTTGAGAAAATAAATTTTCTCAAAGAATTGCTGAAACTCGTATTAATAAAATATTAATAATAATCTCTAACAACTATCCGGGAACTTATCATCAAACCCTGGAGGAGGTTTCGGGGCCCTTGGTGCCAAAAAATTTCAAACAATATCAAAAAACTTGAAAAACTGCAAGATTTTTCTTTAAAACATAGCCGGCAGATTGCCGGAAAATAGCCGAATTAGAGATATATGTATAATACTACCATCGCTCTAGAGAAGAAATACCGAAAAAAGAAATCAAATTGCGGCACGTGAACAAAGTCGCTTCCAAAATATTTAATTACCAACTTGGTTAGGTAGTTTGACAAATTAGGTAGTTTAACAAAAAAAAACAGGAACAAACTTACTCGCTTTTTGCTCACTTTACTACACCATCATGATTATAATCACCACTCTAATTTGACTTATCATTGACGTGAAAAGACCGAAAAAAGTGAGATCAGATCTTTATAAAAAGACAGCGCACCAATACAGTCGATTTTAAGAAAATAGGCCTGCAATATTAGCCGGCTAAGATGAGGTCGGCTATTAAAAATTAAAAAAACATAGCCGGCAGATTGCCGGAATAGCTGCGAAAGAATAGACCTGCGTGCCATATAGTAGAGGTAGAAACAGATACAGATCTAAATTGAAAAAAAATCGACGCCGCTCAAAAAACTAAGTAAAAAACATTCAGCGATAAATTAATAAAGCTTGTTAAAATTCATTCCGCAGAAGCCTCTTATTAGAGACCTTTACTGCACAAATGAGATCCTTTGACCTTAAACAAATTCAAACTAAACTTAAGTTTTAAAGTGCAAAAGTCATTTTATTGAGTGAGGTAAGTCACGTATGATCAAAATCTAATCACGCAAATAACCTAAAAACTTTTGCTAAAGCGAGTAAGAAATGACGTCACGCGCGCCAATGCCGTTAGTGAGAGGAAGAAGTCATTCAGAAAAATTGACTTTTTCAGCTTTGCTGTGTGAACAAATGTAAAACGAAAAAAGAGCGTCAGACGACGAAACAAAAAAACATAGCAGGACAAGTCCTGACGTACAATTCAAAGAATTTTCATTGACTAAACAAAAACTAGGCCTAGAAGGAGCTATTAATGGATTGGGAAAACCATTTAGAAAAAACCTGATCCAAAAAAATCGAAAAAAACAGTAAAAATCAAAGTGAAATTGCCGCATGTGAACAAAAAACCACTAGCGAGAAAGCGAATTTTTGTTCAAACACCATTTTCTCACTCTACTTTAAAATTAGAGCGAAAAAATTTCACGCCGCAAAACCACTCGCTTTTTCGCTCCACTTCCTGTTTCGGCGTGACCAAAATCACTACTCCAATTTGACTTCAAAAATCGTGAAAATGTGTGAACAGATCTTAAAAAAAAAGACAGCGCCCCAATACAATTCAAATTCTTTGAATTGTAAAAATTCTTTGAATTGTAAAAAACCAAGAGCACCGCAATATAGCTTCGCTCAGCTTACAGCTTCGCAGCTATAAAAACACAAAATACAGTGTTTAAAAATATTAGCCCCTCTTAGAGAATAGATTGAACTTTTTTAAAGCGCCAGATCAATCAACAGAAAAAAATAACCGACTAACGTGTTAATGGCAACAATACTGATAAAAAATACAAAACATAGCCGACTAACGTCGGACGAATTGCTCTCAAACGACCGGCGAGCGGTTGGCTTCGTCAGTAGCTAGCCACGGGGGGGGGGGGGTGCACTGGGGGCTGGTGGGGGCAACACTGGGTTGGGGGGGGCAACAGCGCGGTGGGTATGGGGGTCAACGGGGGGGGGGGGTTCTCAACCTCTCAGAACCGCCCTTCACACCATAAGTATAAGTATAAGTCTCCAAAACAGTTTGAGCTGAAACAGAGCTGAAAGGCTCTAAGAGCACTTAATGCCCGCTGGGCGCTACCTGTTTATCCCGTTTTTGAGGACGAAAAGTCAAAAGCGTCAGACGAAAAATCGGTCAAGCGAAAAATCGCATAAACAAAGACCAACAGGACTAATATAATTGCTACAAACTTCGTTTGAGAGCAATTAAACATAATAACCTAGACAGCAGATCAAATTCTGATTGCAGTGTGAAATATGGCCAACGGATTCATCACGACTTGCTGTCAAACAACAGTTTGTTATAGAGTGTCCAAATCAGCTACCTCATGATGTTAGGGGAGTCAATAGGGTTTCAAACTAACCCAAAGGCAAAAACTTTTCTGATTGAAAATGGGTTAAATTATTATTGACGCCAAAATGTTTTCATACTAAAAAAGTTGATGAAAAACATACCCGCAAATCACCGGAAAGAGGCAGTCATTTATTCCCATAACTCAGGATGTGATTGAAAGAAAAGGAAAAAAATGAAAAACAAATTACAAAATATTGTTAAGTGAGCGTTATTTTGATTGATTTCGTAAATAAACATAAGCCTGCTTCTTGATGAGAGGATACAGGGCCAAGTATTAATACAAAAGGCATTGGGGATGCTGACTAACGGCGAGAAGTAAAAAAAAGTTTTCATGCAAAACGTCGAAAAAGAAGCAAGCAACTGACTCAAAGCGAAACAAATTAGTTCGACGAAGTAAAAAAAAATAGGTATAACAGGCTGAGAACACGAAGGCAACTATTAAAAATGAAATCCGTTATTTTATTTTTGTTGTCATTCTTTATTGTCAACATTGATCATTATATAGTAGTTATCTATTGAGCTTGGAAGGCGTTAGAGTAATCTAAAATGACCTTAATAAAGTTAGAAGTCATTTAGTTAGCAAGGCATGTCACTTTTGATCAAAAAGTTATCACACAGTTCAGCTTAAAACTCACCACCAACTAGTTTAAGAAATAACGTCACGCAGATAAAAGCAGCAAAGGAGCGGTGGAATAGCTGCATAAAAAGATCATCATTTCTTTTGCGGAAAGAAACGTTGATAAACATAACCCACTAACGTCGGGCGAATTGCTCTCTAACGAAAGGCGAGCTGTTGGCTTCGTCAGTAGCTAGCCACGGTTTAGTGAGGCTAGCTTTAGCTTGATTCGACTCTTCAATTTTTAGTTTTCTAGCCCTGTTAGTAAACATATCAAAGAAAAAACTGATATTTTATAAAAGTTGCTAAATATTGCATTTAAAAACAGAAGTTTCCAGATTTCGCAGTAAAAAATATTAAAGCCATTTTTTGTCTCTGGAGTTCTGTCAAGTAACCCATCTGCAAGAATTGAAAAGATTCGTTGGCCAGTAAAGATCTTACTCTAAACTCAGAAAAAGACAAAAATAACTTTTTAATTTTGAAAACAATCGCAAATTTTAACAAAATCTTGCTTAAATTCAAGATAATAAAATGATCAAAATCATTTCATTGTCTCAAGAGACTATCCTTTATCTTTATTTCAAGCTTTAAATATTTTCACAGGCTCATAAAGATTCATAAATTTGGAACATGATATTAATTTTCGAAAATTTGAAAACAAATTAATTTTATCAAAAAATTGCTAAAGCTGGAGACATAAAAATATTGATAAACATTCCATTAACTCAAACAACTATGCAAAAACTTATCGACAACGCTTGGAGGAGGTCCCTAGGACTCGAGAAAAATGATAAAAATTGAGGTCCCTAGGACCGGAAAAATTGAAAAAGATTCAAAAACTTGAAAAAAGGCAAAATTTTTTTTAATAATTGCTGATATTAAAATCTTGAAAAATATTTGATTACATCTGGAAGTATTTTATACAGTAACCTATAAAAAAAAACCAATCGGACTTTAAGTGGCTCTTGAGACTAGAGAAACCCAAAAACAGACCAAAAAATTCAAAACAAAAAAACTGCAAGTTGCATAAAAAAACTGCAAAATTTTGTGATAATAGAAGTTGAAAACTAATCTATGACAAATAAAGATATCCCAGTACTTGATTATCAAACCCTCACGGAGATTTACTGGAGAGTTAGGCTGAAAAACCTGAATAATGACAATAAATGTCAAAAAGTTAAAAAAAAAGAAAGCAAGTTTTTAAAAAATGCTAAAACTCGTGCTGTTGAAATCATGAGAAACATTCCATTACACTTAGTAACTAAACAGTAACCTATTTTCCAACCCTATAGGAGGTTCCTCGGCTCTTGAGGCGAGAGAAACCTAGAAACCGACACAAATTTTTTTAAAAAACTTGAAAATTGAAATTTGTGACAATAAAAAACTTAAAACTATTTCCTGGCCGATGAAATTTTTCAGTGACCCATTTTTAAAACCTTGAGGAGGTTTGCTGGCCCCTGGTTCTGTAAAAATTTGAATAATGAGAACTAAATGAAAAAATTGAAAGAATTTGAACGTTTTGTAAAAAAAAATGCTAACATTCGTGACGTTCAAATGTTTGAAACTGGTTGTGAAAACTTGAAAATGATAAAATTAGTATAAAATTGAGTGTTTTTTGCAATCGGTTGTTCGAACGTAGGCACGGTGGGGGAGAGGGGGTGGGGTGCAGCGGAGGGCTGATGGAGAGGGTGTGGGGTGGGAAACATTGCGGTGGGGGGGGGGGGGTTGGGGCAATAGTGGCGGGGGTCAACAGGGGGGGGGGGGGGGGGTATCCTCAAACTCTCTTCCGCCCTTCACACTACAAGTATAAGTCTCCTAAACAGTTTGAGCTGAAACAGCTGAAAGGCTCTAAGAGCACTTAATGCCCGCTGGGCGCTACCTGTTTATCCCGTTTTTGAGGAAGAAAAGTCAAAAGCGTCAGACGAAAAATCGGTCAAGCGAAAAATCGCATAACAGAAAAAAGATTAGCAGGACTAATATAATTGCTACAATCTTCGTTTGAGAGCAACTAAAACAGCGTCAAACGACAAAACGCAAAAAAAACAAGAGCATCGTAATATATCTACGCGTAGCTTACAGCTTCACAGTTGATAAACATGAACCGACTAATGTCGGAAGAATTGCTCTAAAACGACAGGCGGGTGGAAAACATTTAACCCCACCGGGATTCGAATCACGGACCTCCCGCTCCATAACCAGATGCACTGCCCACTCGGCTATCAGGCCCTTATATTTGCGTTGCTTCAATCCATTTCATATTAGCAAAAAGCTTTAGTGAGAACAATAGAGATCAAATGAAGAACGAAAGCTAGAAGAAGTCACTTGAGAAGTCAAAGAATGTTCTAGAAGAAAAGCGCAAAATGGTCAAGCGAAAAATTTGCATTAAAAAAAGACCAACGCGTTAACAATAATTGCTATGAACTTCGCTCAAGAGCAATTAAAAATCAACGAGGACGCCAATACATGTCACAATCTTTAAAACATCACCGACTAACAACGAACGCGC
Organism: Convolutriloba macropyga; assembly: GCF_964194025.1. NCBI lineage: Eukaryota > Metazoa > Xenacoelomorpha > Acoela > Convolutidae > Convolutriloba > Convolutriloba macropyga. The sequence goes on along the minus strand of NC_134475.1, from coordinate 51,765,596 downwards.
GAAATGCTCTTAAACAATTGGCGAGAGGTTGGTTTCCTGGGTAGCTAGCTACGGTTGAGGGAGGGTAGCTTTAACTTAATTAAAGGGGCGTGGGTTATACAGGGAGGGGTTTGGAGCGCGCCGGGCTACGAGCGGATCAATGTCCAGGGTTGGTGATGTGGGTGGGATGAAGTGTTTTGTGGTGGGTCAAACTCTAATAACCGCCCAATGATGTCTCCAAAGCAGCTGCAGTAAATTGCATACCCGGAACCTAGTAATCCTAAAGACCATAAGCGCACTTACTGCCCTCCGGGCGTTACCAGTTTATCCCGTTTCCGAGGACGAAAAGTAAAAGGGGTCAGACAAAAAAACGGTCAAGCGAAAAATTGCATAAAAATAGAACGGAAATAATTGCTCCAAACTTCGTTTGAGAGCCCTTTATTAAAACAGGATTAGGGCGTCTAAATCTACAATTTAAGTAAATGACGGCAGCTATTGACTACTTGTGAACTTAATCACTACTTGCTTATTAAAAAGACGCAAATAACCTAAAATAGCGACGGCTCATAAATAGTGTCATTGACAATATAACAGCCAGCCAGGTTATCGACCAAAGTAAACAAAGCACAAGGGACGTGTCAGGAGACTTTAAATTGATTAGGGAACTCATCGAACATATTCTACGTGGATTACTTTTAAAAAACCATTTATAGTACAATGCCTTGCTTGAGCTCCGAATCGGCTCGTCTCAACTCAGCTTCGTTAACAAACCAATAACCACAAGCAAATTAGTTGTGAACCTAATATGTACCAAACAATTCACAGGGAAATTATCTCGAACAAATAACAGGAGCAGTCGCTCAGCTTTATAGCGATTTAGTTGATATTCAAATCATCATATGATTGAATTAATTTGCCCAAAAGACAGCTGTACACCACAACTAAAACTTGGTTGAAGTTAATTACACTCAATTTTAAGCTTTGAACACACCGGCAATCTATAGCTCTAGCATACTTACTTCTAGCATACTTGAGCTACTAACTGCGTTTAAACAATTGAATTTTATTTGAAATGTGTCTTCCTCTCGCCTCCAAAAAAGAGATGGGAGTTGCTGTTACATTTCCTAGCCATACAATAAAAGTTATGTAAATTGTATTATAACATTATATTACATACCTTGATGATGTTTCTGCGTGCAAAGGCCACAGCCAGAAGTGAGTTAGAGTGACAGACTGATACGCGAGCAATTGGGCCTAGGTGGTTAAAGGCCTCAAACTTAGAGATGATTTTGCACGACTTCAATGAGACCACGCAGCTGAAAACAAGCATCGGTTATTGTGCACATTTTTGAACATAAAACAACTTAAAACATAGCCGGCAGATTGCCGGAATGGCTGCGAAAGAATAGACTTGCGTGCCGTATAATAGTGATAGAAAGATACAGATCTAAATTGAAAAAAAAATTGACACCGCTCAGAAAGCTAAGTAAAAAAATATTCCGGGATAAATTAATAAAGATTGTTTAAAATTCATTCTACAGAAGCCTTTCATTAGGGACCTTTATTACACATATGAGTTCCTTTGACCTTATACAAACTCGAAATAAACTTAAGTTTTAAAGTCCAAAAGTCACTTTATTGAGTCACGTATGACCAAAATCACGAAGAAGTCACGTATGACCAAAATCTAACCACGCAAGTGACCTAAAAACATTGGCTAAAATGAGTGAGCAATGACGTTACAGGCGCAAGGGCCGTTAGTGAGAGGAAGAAGTCAGTCAGAAAAATGACTTTTTCAGCTTTGCTGTGTGAACAAATGTAGAACGAAAAAGAGCGTCAGATGACTAAAAAAACATAGCAGGACAAGTCCTGACGTACCAATCAAAGAATTTTCTTTAACGAAACAGAAAACTAGACCTAAAACGGACTATGAATGGATTGGGAAAACCATTTAGAAAAGATTCGATTCAAAAAATCGAAAAAAACCGGAAAAACCGAAGTTAACTTGCAGCATGTGAACAAAAAAACCACTAGCGAGAAAGCAAATTTTTGTTCAAACACCGTTTTCTCACTCTACTTTAAAATAAGAGCAAAAAAATTTCACGCCGCAAAGCCACTCGCTTTTTCGCTCCACTTCCTGTTTCGTCGTGACCAAAATCACTACTCCAATTTGACTTCAAAAATCATGAGAATGTGCGAACAGATCTTAAAAAAAGACAGCGCCCCAATACAATTCAATTTCTTTGAATTGTAAAAACATAGCCGTAAGAATTCCTCAAAGAGTCGTCTTCGTGAAACAGTTACCTCTTAAATCAATTGGTACCTACTAAAGAGACTACCAAAACCAAATTCAGTAAAAAAAAAAATAGCCTATAAAACCAACTAATTCAAAAAATACATTACTCCTATATATAAAACTATCCAAACTTTGAACGCAATTGAAAACATCAAAATGGGCAAGCAGCAAAAGTCAAGCCATGTTAGGCTCCCAAAACTTTGTTTCTGGAAAAAAAATTGAATACTGCTGGAAATGGCTAGAAATTATTACAAAATTTATCAATTTCCGTAAGTTCTCTCAATCGAAACACTTTACAAAATAAAACAGTAATTAATTGGTAACTAATACCCTTTGAATATTAGTGGTCGCTTTAAATGACAATGAACTAAATAAAACTATACAATGGCCAATATTTTATCAAATCGAAATTAATCAAGAGAAAGAATAAAGAGACAGAACACAATTCAAACGCAATAAACCGTATACAACCAAAACCAAGCCCTAGGATTTTCCGCGAAGTGAATGAAGCAAAATGAGCGTCATATACACATACGGTAAAAGACCCTAATTACTAGTTCAAATCGATCATTTTCAATCTAGTAAAGGCAGGTCGAAAAAAACTATAGATCTTACGAGAATTATTCTAGGATGTGGAGAATACAGATTTTGTGAAAAATATGAAAAAACCAATTTGGTAAAATACGAAAAGTCAAATTAGACGTTAAAATGGAAACTCATGGATTTTTCCGTTGTTATTATTGAGCAATTGAGGTTTATAGCCATCTTCGAAAACAGCTCACTTGCGTAACAGTAAAAAAAATTTGATAAGTCCAAGACATGGTAAAAAATTTCACTGAATTTCAAACATTCATCGCCAAAAAAAATTCAATTGCAACAAAACGAAACCAAAATCACCAACGGTGCATTAAAAGACTTTTTATGGAAATTAAGCTCAAAAATAATCAAAAATGTAAAAATAGAAAAACAAAATCAAACTTTTTTTAAAATGGCACTTCTGAAAAAATTTTCACTAAATCGAAAAGACCTAACGCCATAAAATAGTTCGATTAATAGTGAAACAAAATAAAGACAGCGAACAAAAAGACTTTCTTGTAACTAAAACTAAGCTACGAACAATAAATTTAGAAAACTTGGACAAATCGCCAGCATTGGATAAGTATGGGTACATTTTGATAAAACAGAAATACCTCACATCAAAAAAATGCATCCAATTCAGGAATTATCAAAAAGAAGTTAGCATATTTATTATTTGTCAGAACAAAAGTCCGCTCACGCTCAAAGATCCAATACAGAAAAATCAAAGATCCGAAAAAAGAAAAAAAATAAAGTAAAAAGCCAAAAATTGACCAAATAAATGAGAAATATGTGCCAATCTTGCACTTGAAATGCATTATTAGGCTCTCAAAAATAATGTAGTATCGATTTCAGAGGGCTGAATATTTATGCGGCATCGATCAAAATTTACTTCTACAAAAAAAAGTTACACTAAAAAAATTGGGCCACTTGGACAAAAGCACGGCTAGGAAGTCATCTAAAAGCGCGGACAAAAGCACGGCTACGAAGTCATCTAAAAGCGCCAATCTCTCAAAAAACTTTTCAGAGTCAAAAATTCATTCGATCAACGCAGCGCATGAACAAACTTTTCTCGCTCAGAAGAAGTTAGTTCACTCGGAAAATTTACTCACTTTCACTATTAGGTAAAAACGGCGCCTGAACAAATTGTACTTCCGGTTAAAAAAACCTTAAGAAAACCAATACGCTTCGAGTCACAGAAAATTCAAACATAGCTGGCAGGTTGCCAGAACATAGCCACAATAGCTTCGTAGATCTGCAATCTCAAAAAGATAGTAAGAGAAAGAGACGAAAAAAATTCATTAAAAGCTGAGATGTTATATTTTGATTACGAATCTGTATAACTTATTGCTGCTTCTATTAGCTGCTCTTAAATAACCTTCAATTAAAGTGGCATACACTCAATTGACCTTATCTTTGAATGAAACTTAAAAAAGTCAATTTCAGAGAAAGGAAGTCATTTTTGATAGAGGTAAAAAACGTGTGACCAAAGATTTAATCACGCAAACGAACAAAAAACTCGCTCTACTAAGAGCGAAAAATGACGTCACGCACGCACTCTAGTTGAAATTGCATGAATATTGAACAAAAAGCAGATTTGAAGTGGTTGTGACGTCACATGGTCGTAACAAAAATCGCGACGAAATAAAACATAGCCGGTAGAATACCGGAAACGACTCGAATCGTCGTGCATCATAATCTCTAACCCAACCTTACCGAAATCAGAATATCAAAATAGACAAGAGAAAAAAAAACAAAAGTAGCCCAAGAAACCACATTAAAGATGGGGCGGGGGTAGCAGGGTGGTGGGGGGATTTGGGTGCGGTGGCGGGGGGGGGGGGTGCGGTTGGGGGGGGGGGGTAGGTAGTCGTTGGGGGGGGGGGGAGTAGATAGGTTGTGGGGCGGGGGGGGGGGTTGTGCGATGTAATTTAGATAATTAGGGGTGACATATATAGGAACAAAAAATGACCTCTTCACCTTGAACATTACCAGCAGCTCCTAATTACTATACATTACAAACGAAGCTACTGTTAAAATCCAATGTTCGAAAACAGAAGTCAACAATCAAAAACGGAGGTAAATTCTCGAACAGAAAGAAGTCAAAATTCAAGTCATGAACAAACTTGCTTTCTGCTAAAAAAAAAACTGTAGATTATCATTACTCCTCTTCGAGTCGTAAAAACCAAGAGAAGGCCAATAATTGCCCAAGCTATCGCTGTTCGGCTATTAATAAACATAGCCGGCAGATTGCCGGAAAATAGCCGATAGACGCATGGGGCCTTACATGAATTGAAACAACTAAAGAGATTAGATAGCCAGATCGACCACCAGCCCTTTAATAGACCACTAAACTTTTTGGGTTAGCTTTGGACTGTCATTTTTATGACACACAAGCTCTGTAAGGAGAAAACCCTAATAGGGCTATTCAAAACTAGGATCTCTTCCGTTTGTGCCCCCTCAGCTTAGTGGGCGCATATTATTTGCACCCACAGATGCACGTGCAATCTTTTTTACATAATGACTTACTATGTAATGGCACGAGCTCTGTAACTGGGGGCGCATAACGTACTCGGGGCACAAACGGAGAAGATCCCAAAATTAATATTCAAAATCAAAAACTCAAGACTCTAATGATCAAGAATTAGGGCATATATGTTTGGCACTACTTAGATGCACACTATTGACCTTTAACAAGTAAATGTTCATAAAATTTAAAGTTCCATAAGTGAGTTCAGAAGCCATTTTTTTGAGTGAGTTAAGTCATTGAAAAAGTCAATTCCAAGAAGTCAGGGTAAGACGAAACAAAAATCTGTTAGACGAAGTAAAAAAAAAATAGGAGCACTATAATAGCCGCCTGGAAATGAGGACGCGGCTATTTACAAACATACCCGGCAGATTGCCGGAAAATAGCCGCCATTGATTCCCATAACTCTATTGGGACTGAAAGAAAAAAATATTAACAAAAGTGATTTTTGTATAAAAACATTTTTAAGTGCGATTTATTTTGATGTCATTTCTTAATCGAACATACTCCTGTCTCTCAGTGAGAGGCTACAAGGTCTAGTATCAATACCAATAAGCATTATAGATAGTAACTAAAACTTGAGAACAAAGTTCAAGTACCGGGCATCTAAAAAGTGGCTTTATGGGTTTATCCTGTTTCTGTTTCTGACTTTGATATTTTATACTGTCTCTCTTCATTTTGAATTGCTTTGCTGAGCAGCTGCTGTTTAAAAAGACTTTGAGAAGAATGACACTAGCCTAGAGAAGTCAAAAATACCCGGTAGATTGCCGGAAAATAGCCGCCGTTGATTCCAATAAGCATGATTGGGATTGAAAGAATAGAAGATATTGAAAAAAAAAAGATTTTTGTACAAAAACATTTTTTTAAGTCAGATTTATTTTGATGGAATTTTGTAGTTGAACATAACGTACTTCTGTTTCTTAGACAGAGGCTACAGGGGCTACTATCAATACCAATAAGCATTAGAGGTGGTAACTAAGACTTATAGGAACGACGTTCAAATAGCGGGCACATAAATTTGGGCTTTATGGGTTTATCCCGTTTGTACTTGTGACTTCAATTTTTTATACTGACTCTGTTCATTTTGAATTGCTTTGCTGAGCAACTGATGTTCAAAATCACTTTTAGCAGAATGAGAGAAGAGAGAAACTAGCCTAGAGAAGTCAAAAAGATATTACGCAAAATGTTGAAAAAGCGGCAAAATGAGGTAAAGCGAAACATTTTTTTATTCGACGAAGTAAAAAAAAATAGGAGCGCTATAATAGCCAGCTGAGAAGATGAGGGCGGCTATTAAAAACGTTTCACGCAAAATGTCGAAAAAGCGGCAAAATGGGTAACGCGAAAAAAAGTTCGACGAAGTAAAAAAAATTAGGAGCGCCATAATACCCGGCTGAGGAGATGAGCGCGGCTATTAATAAACATACCCGGCAGATTGCCGGAAAATAGCCGCCGTTGATTCCAATAAGCACGATTGGGATTGAAAGAATAGAAGATATTGAAAAAAAAAAGATTTTTGTACAAAAACATTTTTTAAGTCCGATTTATTTTGATGGCATTTCGTAGTTGAAGATAACGTACTTCTGTTTCTTAGAGAGAGGCTACAGGGGCTACTATCAATACCAATAAGCATTAGAGATGGTAACTAAGACTTATAGTAACGACGTTCAAATAGCGGGCATCTAAAATTGGGCTTTATGGGTTTATCCCGTTTCTAATTCTGACTTCAATTTTTTATACTGACTCTGTTCATTTTGAATTGCTTTGCTGAGCAACTGATGTTCAAAATCACTTTTAGCAGAATGAGAGAAGAGAGAAACTAGTCTAGAGAAGTCAAAAAGATATCACGCAAAATGTTGAAAAAGCGGCAAAATGAGGTAAAGCGAAAATTTTTTTTATTCGACGAAGTAAAAAAAAAAATAGGAGCGCTATAATAGCCGGCTGAGAAGATGAGGCGGCTATTAACAAGTAGAACAAGGCTGAGCTTAAGTACGAAAAATTGTACTTCTCATAAAGGAATCTATTGTATCGTTCAAATTGTGTTTCGTTTCGAAAGCAGCGAGCATCAACAAGTCTTACATGTTTCCGTCTTCTGCTGTGTAGACCAGAAGGTTATTTCGGTTGAGAAATTTACAACAGGTCGCAGGCTGAAACAACAAAGTATTTTTATGCTTCACCTCTTTATATGTGTAATAAAGTAGGAATCTGCATCTTAGCATTAGCATCAATCGAGATCTTTTCGATAAATTTTTATATTGGCAAAACTCGTCAGTAAAGCACTGCGTCAGAACAATGTCAGTAAAGCACTGCGTCAGAACAATGCCACAACCATCTATTCTTATTTCCGTATAGATAAAAAAGATGGAAATCAACAGAAAACCTAAGATGTAACAACAATCCTGGGTCCTTTTCTAGATTATGATTATTACTGGGGAATAAAATAATACTCCATGAATTCTCTACGTGGCATAACTAAATAAGCTGATGCAATAGCAACAATTGCGCGTGTTTTACGTACCATTCTTGATACTCTGAGTGAGAGTTTGGGCTTGTTGTCTTTGCCTGACAACACAAGAGCTCTTCCGTCAGCCATAGCGAGTGCGAACAGGTCCCCTGACCAGCTCACATCCACCGCATTCACTCTCAGCTTCTGTCTCTTGTTATCGCCAAGTGACAGGCACAAACTGAAACAGCACTTACATATTTCAAACTGCTCTTTTCTGCTACACTGCTCTTTTCTCGGTGATTATGGTCAGTTCCTTGCAAAGATTTGGCCACTATTTTAAGAAATATGCTGACCGGGTTATTCCACTTCAGCTTACCATTAATCTGGAAAGCTTTTTAATGAAATTCACGGCTTTTCATTGCCCAGAGTCTAGAAAACCATGCTGTTGGATTCTAGGGGTCGTATATTACAAAGTGATGGAATAAAATGTTTGGACAGCCTGTCCTCTTATAATTCAAACATTTTATTCCCAAATTGTAGATACTAGGATCCAACAGCATGATTTTCTCGACCCTGGGCAACGAAAAGCCGTGAATTTCATTATTCAAAAGCTTTCCAGATTAATGGTAAGGTAAAGTAGAATAACCCGGCCAGCATATTTCCAAGCTAGATGCCAAAGCCTTGCGTGTCGTAAAATATTTATAGAGCCAGATAAAAAGCTTTTTTTCACAAGTTGACCGGGCCGTAGCTATAGTTCTCTCTGCTGTGAGAGTAGCAATTAGATTAGAGCACAGCATTCGATGTTAAATATTTACACGAGATTGAGTAAGAGCATTGTACAGTTTTATCTTAATAATCCCGGATGTATAAGGGTGTGTGAATGAGTTGAGCTTATTAAGAATGGGGTACAGACAAGGGCATGTATTGTACAAATATGTTCAAGCGTGACACGAATGTGTATGAAGGGCATGACACTCCTGAAAAACTAAAGTCAAGTTTCCAAATTTCAGTATTCAATGTTTGATCTTCATTATTCACCATGAACTGTGATGCCGGTGAGGCGCAGGATGTTATATCTGTGTGCGAATCAGCATCCGATGAGAAGCATCAAAAATGTAAGAGTGGGCGAGGGAGCTAAGCAACTTCGTTTCGAGTGGAAGGGTGTTGTCTGCGTAAGAGACGACCCGCGATGAAATTGAGCGCTAGAGTGTAAGTGTGGGCATTCTCCTGATGGAGTTCGGCAGCTCCGAGATGCAAGTAAGAATATTGAAGCACGTATAGATGTAGCAGTAGTGGCGTAGTTGTTGTCCATCGCATGAATTGTAGAGGCATTTGGCAACGAAAAAGAATGTGCCATTGGATTACGAGGGACGCATCACCAGCAACGAAAAGACCAGGTCCGATTGGGCGCTTCAGTCGTGGTGAGCGAGGGTGTGTATCCTCGTGACATCCGAAGTTACCACCCGAGGCCACAACACACTGAAAACCTCTCCGGCTTCTTCATTTCCGAGTGTTTGTGTACGAACGTCTCTATGACCAGTGCCTTTAGTTGCCAACTCGTACACATACCGAGGGCCTCATGTCGATTCCAAAACCATGCCACCTGAGCTTCCCGTTCTTCTCTGTGGCGTGAAGCTCTGGATTGTATGCCCAAACGTCGAAACAGACACGGCAGCTTTCATCAGAGTGTCGGAATTAAAAGAGATGTGCAGCGTATTTTATAGTTCGTTTTGACGGGTTCCTTGTTCATTAGCTGACACTATGGTCCTCATTTTCAATGGTCTCCCAGGCATCGAACATGGGATCAGTGGCTGCTATCGTCACCAGTGATCACGGATATTGTCACCAATGATCACGGATATGTCTCCAGATGTTACACGGGTTAAGTTGGATCGCTTCATCCGGTAGTCGTGCTGGTAGTCCAGCTCGTAAGAGGAAACAGAAGAAGAAGTCCCGGTTCGAAAGAACAAAGCGCTCAAAAAATTAGCTTAATGACAAACGGTATCAAATTTTACTGCACTTTTTTCAAATATTATTGGATAAAAAATTGTGAGTCTGAAATCATAATGTAGTTGCGGTAATACCCATATATCACGTGGTATAAGGTTTGAACTCAGTGTATTGAATTTGAGTTGCGTAGCGCAAATAACAAGCCGAGGCTTTTGTTTTTGGTATTTTGTAAAAAGATTTATAAATGACATACAGTTCCGATAAAGGTGAAATAAAACATAGTGTGGTGCGCAAAATCACGTGAATAAGGGCATATAGCACGATGTTACTATGATCACTAGCAAACTCAAAAATGACAGCCCTATCTTTTACAGTTGTTTTTATATGATATTTCTTATAAAACTGTTTAAAAAACATGAAATTAGGGTTTTAGCTCGTTTATGATGTCTAGTGACTACAGAAATACGAACGTAACACAAGGGAAAAGCTTAGAAGTCTGTTAAGAAAAAGGAAGCATTTGAACAAACCGCTTCGAGGCTTTTGTCTTAACTGCAACAAACTTTTATCTAAAAACATTTTTTTCATTAGAAACAAAAAAATAATCAATCGAATAAAAACTACTACCCATTTAACACGAATCAGGTTAAAAATTAGGTTGGCTTGAGAATGGCTATGTATGGTTTAGCACAACAGCCAGGTCTTTGTTTCAAGAATTGCAAACACTGAAGGATTAAAACACAATCCGAGGAAAAGTGAGCTCAATTAGAACAAAAATATTGAGCTTAAGTAGTCATACGACGTGAATAAGCAGACTAAAGAGTTCTGTAGAGAAATGTGGAACAAGTGAGCCAATAGATCAGTCAGGCTTTCGTATTAAAGATGCTAGTAACAATACACCTCTTCCAAAAAACATTAAATAAAAAACATTTGAGTAAAAAAATAGATAATTTCACCCATATCACACTGTGCACATAATCCCAGAGCTCACGACAAAAAACTGTGGTCCCTTATCTAGCAGTTTGGTCTGAATTTTATTTTTACATAAACAAAAAACAATGAAATAAGAATGAAAATTATCAAATCAATGAAATCTTAGAGCCAACGACAAGTAGCACTCAGATTCCGAACAGGGGACGCAGCAGCGAACAACTGCCAGTAGGAGAGTTGGGGACAGAGTCCAAAGAAAACGGAGCAGCGTCATCAAACTGTCGCAGGGGTATCTACTTTACTTCTATTACCAATCTGGTTGCATCAAACAAAGATTCGTCCTAATGTACAAGATCATTTCTCTGTAAATCCCACGTCCAGCCAAAGATTCCAGCTGCAGCACTTGGCACCAGGGCAACTGGAATACCTCTTCGTTCTTGATGTTGATGCTCTAATTTTTGAGGGAAACAGCTATGTCAGTTCTTGCTGCAGTTCCACCGAGTCATTCTGAGATTTTTCTTTCTCTGCAAGGACTTCTACAAGAAACCATTGCGACGTGAAGTTGTGTCCAGAGTGTGTCCATTCTTTAAGCGACATTAGAGATAAATATATCAATTGTTAGGTCGAAAGTAGGAAAAGGCAACCCGAAATGATTCTGTTCAAACTTTTCAGCCAATAGTATTTTTCAGTGGTAATTGCCTTATTATTTCTGTACTTGTGACAAAAACCTGAACTGTTTTCCAGGTTTTGGGTCTATAAAGCTCTCAAAGTGGGTTTCTAATCCTCTGATTATTGTAATATGGGGTCTGAAATTTTTCTATCAGCAGCTAAATTTGTGTTATCTTCAATTTCAAATCGGTCTGTATTTCATGTGAGTTCAGGATAACATGCAAGGTGTGCTGGAGCATTAAAACGTGATCTCACACCAAAATGCATGATTGAGGAACCTTTAGATGATCCCACTATGATTGGCGAGTGGTGAGAGGCTATAAATTTTAATGTTTGTCTTAAAAAGTTGAAGATCACTAACTAATTTTGCGACTGGGTCGGGATTTTGGGATCAACGTCTTTCAAATCTTCAAACTCGTATATTGGATTGATTGGACGTAAACGAATACGGTGTAGGAGTTGTGTATCGTTAGTATTAACATTGCGGACTATATAGTTTGAAATTGTTAAATCTTGCTCAAAACGATAGACTGGTAAACATTTAGTTACCGATTTGAAGGCAATGTCTTTAGTACCACTGATTTTCGGATCATTAAGACATTGTGAATGCACTTCTAGAGGTTTGGAAAGGGATTTTTTTATTAAAAAGGGCTACATTGTTATATGGAATTGTCCCTAGCATCAGCAAAAAGTGTCTTCGTCCGGTCTTGACTTTGTTGGAAAAAGTCCTGTTGGCGGTGCCTTTTTGTTGGAGGTGCCTTTTTGATGGTTAAGTTATTGAATCGCATATCAGGAGGTTTTGGCTGAGAGCCATGAAAAAGCAGATTCGGGGGCGCCCTATTGACGAATTATAAGTGGTGTTTTACACAAAAGCTGCAATATCAACGTAGTGGTGCCAGTCCTTTACAATTATGTCCTCGTAAATATGCAAAAATCGCTTTACTATAGCATGACTACGTTCCAGTTCACTGATTGTTTGAACATGCTTCTCAAATGTCAATTTCATTTCGACTTCTAGCAATTCACAAAGTTTCTTTCACTTTTGACGTAAAAACTGAGCCCAATCACAAGAGAATTGTCGTGGGTAAGTATGAAGGTCGCATGAAAATTTGTAAAGCAATTTAGCGACTGTTTCTGCACCTGCGTTCCTCTTTGGAAGTACCAACCAGTAGCGACTAAAAACTTCTGTAGCGGAGAGGATGTGACCGTAACCTCCAGAGGGATATAATTTGTCTACTATATCTAATTCAAGTAAGTATCCTGGAAAACAATGTGCGGACGCTATTCGTAGAAATAGTGTCCTCAGATTTTTTCGTTGTTCTGATTTTGTTTGCAAGCATGATGAACAAATTGAATTAAAATCGAGCCGGGTTTCTGTAAATGACGGGAAATGGAATCTCTGTCAAAACTGAGCAGATTCTTCTGGTCCTATATGTCCCATAAACTTACTATTGTGGATTCCGAACAAAATTTCTTTGCAAAAATTTTGTGGAATAACAATATCACTTAAAAAGTTTTGTCCAGTATTATCGAAAAAAATTCGATACAGTTTCAATTTTTCTTATTCCAATTGATAAGCGTTTAATTATTGCTATCTCTTTGTTTCTCTTCAAAGTACAGGCTGATTGTTACTGCTGAGATCAAACTCAAAAAAATTAGCTTCTGCAAGTGAATTCAATCAAGGGCAGATCCAAGGAAAAGTCAAACACTGGAATTATGTCAGAATCTGGGTCATCTAAGTAACACTGCAAGCCTGAAACTCTTGCCGCTAATATTTGGTGGGAATTCGAATTCTCGTGTCCAATTACAGATGAAGCTTGGTAGCCGAATTATTAAAAATTCTAGACAAAAATTTTAGGGCAAAATTAGCTTTAACTGGGACATGTCCAAGAACAAAACTGCAATTAAGGACGTAATCTATTTATTGCATTCCACAGGTAACTTGAAATTGTCTTTGCCTGGAAAAAGATGGTCGAACTTTTATTAACAGTCAACACTGAGAATGATCTTTAGTCCCCCATAAGGTGTCCAAAATTTTCAAAAGCAGGATGAACTCCGTGCAAACCCTTTTGCGTAAATCTATAATTTCAGTTGCAATATATATAGAAAATCTTAGAACCAAAAGCCATGGGGGCTCAAGTATTTGGAGTAGGGTAGTGTGTATTAATACACTGCCCTTCTCCAAAATATTACATTACCGTTAAATCAACGAGGATTTCCTCGCGCAATTGAATGGCAGTGAATGAGCTCTGAGTATAGACTGGTCGCTGCTGTGTCTCAGGTGTTAGCTTGACCTTGAACTGGACAATTCCACCGACATCACAATTGTGTCGCGCAAGAACATATTGTAAACAAACTAAAATTTCTTTGATCTGATCTTTTTTTTGCAATTAAAATTGATTTTCCCCACCCAAAGAAGAAAAAAACATTTTTTCCTAGACTCAAAATCTTTGTTGGGTCAAGCTTTTCTTTTTCTTTCAAGAATTTGATTGTCTAAAATACTCTTTGAAACAATAAAATAATCAATCGAATAAAAACTACTACCCATTTAACACGAATCAGGTTAAAAATAAGGTTGGCTTGAGAATGGCTATGTTTGGTTTAGCACAACAGCCAGGTCTTTGTTTCAAGAATTGCAAACACTGAAGGATTAAAACACATTCCGAGGAAAAGTGAGCTCAATTAGAACAAAAATATAAGTAGTCATACGACATGAATAAGCAGACTAAAGAGTTCTGTAGAGAATATGGAACAAGTGAGCCAATAGATCAGTCAGGCTTTCGTATTAAAGATGCTAGTAACAATACACCTCTGCCAAAAAACATTAAATAAAAAATATTTGAGTAAAAAAAACAGATAATTTCACCCATATCACACTGTGCACATAATCCCAGGGCTCACGACAAAAAAACTGTGGTCCCTTATCTAGCAGTTTGGTCTGAATTTTATTTTTACATAAACAAAAAACAATGAAATAAAAATGAAAATTATCAAATCAATGAAATCTTAGAGCCAACGACAAGTAGCACTCAGATTCCGAACAGGGGACGCAGCAGCGAACAACTGCCAGTAGGAGAGTTGGGGACAGAGTCCAAAGAAAACGGAGCAGCGTCATCAAACTGTCGCAGGGGTATCTACTTTACTTCTATTACCAATCTGGTTGCATCAAACAAAGATTCGTCCTAATGTACAAGATCATTTCTCTGTAAATCCCACGTCCAGCCAAAGATTCCAGCTGCAGCACTTGGCACCAGGGCAACTGGAATACCTCTTCGTTCTTGATGTTGATGCTCTAATTTTTGAGGGAAACAGCTATGTCAGTTCTTGCTGCAGTTCCACCGAGTCATTCTGAGACTTTTCTTTTTCTGCAAGGACTTCTACAAGAAACCATTGCGACGTGAAGTTGTGTCCAGAGTGTGTCCATTCTTTAAGCGACATTAGAGATAAATATATCAATTGTTAGGTCGAAAGTAGGAAAAGGCAACCCGAAATGATTCTGTTCAAACTTTTCAGCCAATAGTATTTTTCAGTGGTAATTGCCTTATTATTTCTGTACTTGTGACAAAAACCTGAACTGTTTTCCAGGTTTTGGGTCTATAAAGCTCTCAAAGTGGGTTTCTAATCCTCTGATTATTGTAATATGGGGTCTGAAATTTTTCTATCAGCAGCTAAATTTGTGTTATCTTCAATTTCAAATCGGTTTGTATTTCATGTGAGTTCAGGATAACATGCAAGGTGTGCTGGAGCATTAAAACGTGATCTCAAACCAAAATGCATGATTGAGGAACCTTTAGATGATCCCACTATGATTGGCGAGTGGTGAGAGGCTATAAATTTTAATGTTTGTCTTAAAAAGTTGAAGATCACTAACTAATTTTGCGACTGGGTCGGGATTTTGGGATCAACGTCTTTCAAATCTTCAAACTCGTATATTGGATTGATTGGACGTAAACGAATACGGTGTAGGAGTTGTGTATCGTTAATATTAACATTGAATTCAATCAAGGGCAGATCCAAGGAAAAGTCAAACACTGGAATTATATCAGAATCTGGGTCATCTAAGTAACACTGCAAGCCTGAAACTCTTGCCGCTAATATTTGTTGGGAATTCGAATTCTCGTGTCCAATTACAGATGAAGCTTGGTAGCCGGATTATTAAAAATTCTAGACAAAAATTTTAGGGCAGAATTAGCTTTAACTGGGACATGTCCCAGAACAAAACTGCAATTAAGGACGTAATCTATTTATTGCATTCCACAGGGAACTTGAAATTGTCTTTGCCTGGAAAAAGATGGTCGAACTTTTATTAACAGTCAACACTGAGAATGATCTTTAGTCCCCCATAAGGTGTCCAAAATTTTCAAAAGCAGGATGAAGCCATGGGGGGCTCGAGTATTTGGAGTAGGGTAGTGTGTATAAATACACTGCCCTTCTCCAAAAAATTACATTACCGTTAAATCAACGAGGATTTCCTCGCGCAATTGAATGGCAGTGAATGAGCTCTGAGTATAGACTGGTCGCTGCTGTGTCTCAGGTGTTAGCTTGACCTTGAACTGGACGCTTCCACCGACATCACAATTGTGTCGCGCCAGAACATCTTGTAAACAAACTAAAATTTCTTTGATCTGATCTTTTTTTGCAATTAAAATTGATTTTCCCCACCCAATGAAGAAAAAGACATTTTTTCCTAGACTCAAAATCTTTGTTGGGTCAAGCTTTTCTTTTTCTTTCAAGAATTTGATTGTCTCAAATACTCTTTGAAACAATAAAATAATCAATCGAATAAAAACTACTACCCATTTAACACGAATCAGGTTAAAAATAAGGTTGGCTTGAGAATGGCTATGTTTGGTTTAGCACAACAGCCAGGTCTTTGTTTCAAGAATTGCAAACACTGAAGGATTAAAACACATTCCGAGGAAAAGTGAGCTCAATTAGAACAAAAATATAAGTAGTCATACGACGTGAATAAGCAGACTAAAGAGTTCTGTAGAGAATATGGAACAAGTGAGCCAATAGATCAGTCAGGCTTTCGTATTAAAGATGCTAGTAACAATACACCTCTGCCAAAAAACATTATATAAAAAATATTTGAGTAAAAAAACAGATAATTTCACCCATATCACACTGTGCACATAATCCCAGAGCTCACGACAAAAAACTGTGGTCCCTTATCTAGCAGTTTGGTCTGAATTTTACTTTTACATAAACAAAAAACAATGAAATAAAAATGAAAATTATCAAATCAATGAAATCTTAGAGCCAACGACAAGTAGCACTCAGATTCCGAACAGGGGACGCAGCAGCGAACAACTGCCAGTAGGAGAGTTGGGAACAGAGTCCAAAGAAAACGGAGCAGCGTCATCAAACTGTCGCAGGGATATCTACTTTATTTCTATTACCAACCTGGTTGCATCCAACAAAGATTCGTCCTAATGTACAAGATCATTTCTCTGTAAATCCCACGTCCAGCCAAAGATTCCAGCTGCAGCACTTGGCACTAGGGCAACTGGAATACCCCTTCGTTCTTGATGTTGATGCTCTAATTTTTGAGGGAAACAGCTATGTCAGTTCTTGCTGCAGTTCCACCGAGTCGTTCTGAGATTTTTCTTTCTCTGCAAGGACTTCTACAAGAAACCATTGCGACGTGAAGTTGTGTCCAGAGTAGGTCCATTCTTTAAGCGACATTAGAGATAAATATATCAATTGTTAGGTCGAAAGTAGGAAAAGGCAACCCGAAATGATTCTGTTCAAACTTTTCAGCCAATAGTATTTTTCAGTGGTAATTGCCTTATTATTTCTGTACTTGTGACAAAAACCTGAACTGTTTTCCAGGTTTTGGGTCTATAAAGCTCTCAAAGTGGGTTTCTAATCCTCTGATTATTGTAATATGGGGTCTGAAATTTTTCTATCAGCAGCTAAATTTGTGTTATCTTCAATTTCAAATCGGTTTGTATTTCATGTGAGTTCAGGATAACATGCAAGGTGTGCTGGAGCATTAAAACGTGACCTCACACCAAAATGCATGATTGAGGAACCTTTAGATGATCCCACTATGATTGGCGAGTGGTGAGAGGCTACAAATTTTAATGTTTGTCTTAAAAAGTTGAAGATCACTAACTAATTTTGCGACTGGGTCGGGATTTTGGGATCAACGTCTTTCAAATCTTTAAACTCGTATATTGGATTGATTGGACGTAAACGAATACGGTGTAGGAGTTGTGTATCGTTAGTATTAACATTGCGGACTATATAATTTTAAATTGTTAAATCTTGCTCAAAACGATAGACTGGTAAACATTTAGTTACCGATTTGAAGGCAAAGTCTTTAGTACCACTGATTTTCGGATCATTAAGACATTGTGAATGCACTTCTAGAGGTTTGGAAAGGGATTTTTTTTAAAAAAGGCTACATTGTTATATGGAATTGTCCCTAGCATCAGCAAAAAGTGTCTTCGTTCGGTCTTGACTTTGTTGAAAAAAGTCCTGTTGGCGGTGCCTTTTTGTTGGAGGTGCCTTTTTGATGGTTAAGTTAATGAATCGCATATCAGGAGGTTTTGGCTGAGAGCCATGAAAAAGCAGATTCGGGGGCGCCCTATTGAAGGATTATAAGTGGTGTTTTACACAAAAGCTGCAATATCAACGTAGTGTAGTGGTGCCAGTCCTTTACAATTATGTCCTCGTAAATATGCAAAAATCGCTTTACTATAGCATGACTACGTTCCAGTTCACTGATTGTTTGAACATGCTTCACTAATGTCAATTTCATTTCGACTTCTAATTTGTAAAGCAATTTAGCGACTGTTTCTGCACCTGCGTTCCTCTTTGGAAGTACCAACCAGTAGCGACTAAAAACTTCTGTAGCGGAGAGGATGTGACCGTAACCTCCAGCGGGATATAATTTGTCTACTATATCTAATTCAAGTAAGTATCCTGGAAAACAATGTGCGGACGCTATTCGTAGAAATAGTGTCCTCAGACTTTTTCGCTGTTCTGATTTTGTTTGCAAGCATGATGAACAAATTGAATTATAATCGAGCCGGGTTTCTGTAAATGACGGGAAATGGAATCTCTGTCAAAACTGAGCAGTTTCTTCTGGTCCTATATGTCCTATAAACTTACTATTGTGGATTGCGAACAAAATTTCTTCACAAAAATTTTGTGGAATAACAATATCACTTAAAAAGTTTTGTCCAGTATTATCGAAAAAAATTCGATAGTTTCAATTTCTCTTATTCCAATTGATAAGCGTTTAATTATTGCTATCTCTTTGTTTCTCTTCAAAGAACAGGCTGATTGTTACTGCTGAGATCAAACTCAAAGAAATTAGCTTCTGCAAGTGAATTCAATCAAGGGCAGATCCAAGGAAAAGTCAAACACTGGAATTATATCAGACTCTGGGTCATCTAAGTAACACTGCAAGCCTGAAACTCTTGCCGCTAATATTTGGTGGGAATTCGAATTCTCGTGTCCAATTACAGATGAAGCTTGGTAGCCGGATTATTAAAAATTCTAGACAAAAATTTTAGGGCAAAATTAGCTTTAACTGGGACATGTCCCAGAACAAAACTGCAATTAAGGACGTAATCTATTTATTGCATTCCACAGGGAACTTGAAATTGTCTTTGCCTGGAAAAAGATGGTCGAACTTTTATTAACAGTCAACACTGAGAATGATCTTTAGTCCCCCATAAGGTGTCCAAAATTTTCAAAAGCAGGATGAACTCCGTGCAAACCCTTTTGCGTAAATCTATAATTTCAGTTGCAATATATATAAAAAATCTTAGAACCAAAAGCCATGGGGGCTCGAGTATTTAGAGTAGGGTAGTGTGTATTAATACACTGCCCTTCTCCAAAATATTACATTACCGTTAAATCAACAAGGATTTCCTCGCGCAATTGAATGGCAGTGAATGAGCTCTGAGTATAGACTGGTCGCTGCTGTGTCTCAGGTGTTTGCCTGACCTTGAACTGGACACTTCCACCGACATCACAATTGTGTCGCGCAAGAACATCTTGGAAACAAACTAAAAGTTCTTTGATCTGATCTTTTTTTTGCAATTAAAATTGATTTTCCCCACCCAAAGAAGAAAAAGACATTTTTTCCTAGACTCAAAATCTTTGTTGGGTCAAGCTTTTCTTTTTCTTTCAAGAATTTGATTGTCTCAAATACTCTTTGGTGATTACCTGTTCATGCATTTGGATCCCCACAAGTTCCAGGGGTAGGAAACCAAAAACAGTTTTATTGGCTATGGTAAACTTTGCTGGGAGTTGTCAACAAGCTCGTTCATGTCGCTGCTGTCTACATTAAAGAGAGCTGGATCAATTGGTTGCAAGTATTTTGCTTGTTTAGGCGTTAAAATGGTAAATCGAGTGACTACTACTCCTTACTGTAACTACATTTGGGGTAACGGTAACTACATTTAAGAATGCGATTTTCCTTTTTGAAGATTGGATTTCTGAAGTTAGTTGGAGCTAGTTAGGCAAAGACCTGTTGAAACGTGGAGTAGGATCTACTATTGCAATTGTATCATCGCCTAAAATGTTGTCGAGACAACAATCCACTGTTTCCTGACTCTTGGGGAAAATGTTTAACTTTTGGGTTGTATTGAGAACATGTGTTTTTTTTAATTTCATTCTACTTTTGCCATTACCCTTTGTCAGTTCTAAACTTTGCGAAGAATACCAGGCAGGTATAGCTTTTGCGATGCTACGTCAATTAGAATTTTGTTGCTTCTATAGAATGAAAACCTTAAATTGGGTCATTCATTTTGGGCAACAAAAACTTCCCTGGAAATACTTGATTAGGGAGAGTGAAGTGATTTCAACTTGACCTAGGGTTTTTGCAGGAGTTGAATTCATCACTTATTGAAGAGGAGTTGAATTCACCTCTTATTGAGCTTTGTATTAATGTATTTAAATCTCTGCGCTGCAGATAACTTGATTTTTTCAAGCATGGCCAGTGTAAACGCATCAGCAAAAACAACAGAGTCCAGTAAGAACTTTAAGGATAATGATTTAAACGTCAAAGGGATTAAAAAAAATAGATTTGAGGAAAAAGGAAGCATAACAGCAGTTACAAATGAATGGGGTTTGTTATAAATGTGGTTGACATAGTCTTTTGTTGATCGAATGGCAGTTGCTTGTTTCTATAAGGCTGAGGTTCGAACCAGCAATACTGCACTGTTTCCGTGTTTCCGTATTGTTCACAATTTTGTCAATATTTCTGGTTTCTGGGTGCACTGTGTTTTGACCAGTGCAACGTCCTGCATAAGATGTATAGTCTGACGTTTCCGGCGTCTTCCGATGTTGCTGACCGTTGGCCTTGAGACTGATAACCATAAGCCAGGTAGCATGGCTGCCGTTTTCCTGTTATTGGGTAGCCCGGTCTTTGAGGGCCTGGTGCATCGTGACTCTGACTATTTGGAAACCAACTTCGTTGTTGGCAGGGTTCTTGCATTTGCCTGTTTATGTTAAACAGGTAGGGCGTATTAAATCGCTGTCTTGGGTAAAATCGACCTTTGTTTCGGTAGAAATCAAACGGCTGTCTAAAAAGACTACTGGAAGCATTAGAGTTTGCATTAGAGCTTTGACTTTTATGCTCCTCCAGTGACTTTGCTAATTTGTCTGTTGTCTTAACTGTTCGATTTTTGTTTATAGCACTCATACTCTGGATAAGTGAAGTCATTTGTGACGCTGAAACTTCACAAAATGCTATTCCAGCATCATCTTTAGGGTATTGCTCTTAAGCATCGCCGTTCTAGATGCACGTTCACATAAGTCTTCTTACCCAGTGGTGTGGTTAGTAGTCTGTCTAAAAAGAACAATTCGAACCATTAGAGTTTGCATTCATGTTTTGACTTTTATCCTCCTCCAGCGACTTCGCTAATTTATGTCTTAACTGTTCGATATTTATTTAAAGCACTCATACTCTGGATAAGTGATGTCATTTGTGACGCTGAAATTTCACTAAATGCCCTTCCAGCATCATCTTTCTTTAGGGTATTGATCTTCAAGCATCGCCGTTCTAGATGCGCCTTCACATAAGTCTTCTGACCCAGTGGTGTGATCAGGAAGAGTGAGTAGATATTTTTTAAGCTTATTTGGTAAACCATTTAAAAAGCTCTCCTTTACCCTTCTGACTCGCTCATTAGAACGAAATTCAGCAGCAACTACTGGCTCTCCAGCAGCTGCAGGCCCTGCAGCTTTATTTGGAAAAGCAAGAATAACTAGATGCTGTAACTCCGTTAAAAAATCATGAATGCTTTCCTCCGATGGCTTCAGTTTTCTGATTTAGAATTGGAGTTTATAAAGTTCTATTCTATCAGCATTTACATACCGGTTTCCCAATGCGTCTAGTGTTTGATCTAAGTCTTCGCATACGGCCTCTGTAAGCCAAAAAAAGAAAGCATTACTATTAAGATGAAGATGCAGGTAGCGATGTTGATCCTCGTCAACTGCTGCCAATCCAATGCAACTTCAAAGTTGTCACTCAAATTGAGTAGAGTTGTCTTTCTCTGATCCCGAAAAAGGTGTCAAATTGAGAAAAGGCTGCAGAATCGCCATAGTTTACAACAACAGAGATTGCAGAGTTTTATGATTTTATTATCACTTAGATTTGGCGCCATTTTTATTTTAAGAGAAAAAATTTCGACTCACAATTTGCCAAAAAACTCCTGTCACCATGTCAACGGCGGCCTGGCTATACCCAAGTGACATTTTCCTTGTATATTAGCTATCTATATCAGAACAATTTTGAAGGTGCTAGATATTTTGGTTTTCCCAGGTTTTTGTTTTTAAGTTGGCAAGTAGACAAGAGCACAACATTCGATGTTAAATATTTGCACGAGATATAGTAAGAGCATTGCACAATTTTATCTTTATAATCTCGGATTTTTATGGACTTGTGAATGAGTTAAGCTTACTAACAATGGGGTAAATGCACGGGCATGAATTGCACCAATAAGTTCGAGCATGACACGAATGTATAAGAGGCGCATAACACTGAGATAGAAAACAAGGCAAATAATAAAAACAAAATTAGCCAAAATATCCAATTTCTTTAGAACTTTGGCTACCAAATGATTTAGAACTTGAATGAAACTGCTTGTTAAGTTTAATCAGACAATTTAATTTCATAAAATGATAGCATCACACATTTTTTTAAAAAACTGTGCAAATCACAAACTCATGCATACATTAGAGAAACTAAAAAGAGACTTAATTTAAGAGTTTATTGAAATGAACTGCTCAAGGATACGGAAACAGAAATTATGGCCGATGTAACCACTATCAAAAAATTTATCAGGCATGAACTATGCTCCACGAGAATACAGAAACACAACCGAATAACGTGGTAAAAATTGCTCTTGAATGACTAGTGAGCGCTTGCATTATTTGCAGTCTGCTTGAATGGGGGCAACCAAGTTTACTAAAGGGGCTTCAGATGACGTCATCGAGTTTATTATTTCCGCAGAAGTAAATTTTCTTTAAAATTTAGTCACGAAAAAAATTGATAGCACAACCAATTTATATTTGCGTTGATCTGGTTCCTATTGCTGCGTTCGTTTCGTTGCTGACCGTTCTAAACATGGACGTTGTGGTTTTATATTTTTTATTTCATTTTTTGACCTTGGCTCCATTCGTTTTAGATTGCTTTACTGAGCATCTCCGTCTAAAAACCACTTGAGCGGAACGAGGAGTACAACTAGCAGAGAGAAGCCTTCACGCAAAATATCGAGACGAAGAAACCAAAACGGAGCGCAATAATAGAAGGCTGCGATGACGGTGGCTATCCAAAAGTATGCAATTATTTGGGGCTCCGAATAATTCGATAGTTACTGGTGTAGTTAGCAGGCTCCCTCTGTCATAAAATTAATCTACCTAATCTTTTGGGGGCTAAAAGCCTTATTTATTCCGAGTTTCTCTTCTTTTTTTCTCCGAAATACGTCTTTAAAATATCATTCCATTGAGAAAATAATTTGAACACCTGACCATGGAGTTTTGGGGCAATTGTAAAAAAAACTTGTCAGGTAAATTGGAAAGAATTTACATGACGAAAAAACGTTATCATGTCGCTTTAAGGGGTTCGCAGCACTTCATTTCTCGGCCCTTAAAATGATAGAATGCCTATTAATATCGACGCCCCCCTTCCCTGCAATAGTAACAGATTCGAAATTAACAGATGAATCCATATATAGAATATAACATACTAACAAATCAGACTGCCGTACTAAATATTTTGAGGCAACTTAATCACTTCAATAGTGTACTACGTACCAAATACGCGCTACGTCAGAACTAGATTAGAAACTAAAGTACTCACGGTTGAGTCAACTGTGATATATTTTCTATTGGGTGAGTGCTCCTAGTCTGACTCAAATCGTAATCCGATTTATGTTTGTAGCCAGAACCCCAACCAGAACTGACATTAAGATTATTTGCTACCGGGGCGGTTGGGGACGTGGTTGCAGAGGGGTAGCTGAGACCAAATATTGAGGTGCTATTAGACGTTTTATCTTCTGGACTTGTCGCAGCTGATGTTCTGGTCATTTTTCTCCAAGCAGAGCTGAAGAGCCCTCCTCTACCTACTGACTGTGACTCTTGGGTAGATGTTTCTTTGGTTGACGACGTCAAATTGATCTCTTTACTAGTGCTGTTCTCGAATTTTTCGAAGTTAGTTGACACTGAGAGCGGCGTGTTGAGGTTGTAGCCTCCGCTGTGATGGTTGCTATTGGTCATAAATGATATGCTGGGTGCATCGAAGTAGGGGTTGCTGATTAAATTTGGCACCTCAAATACAAAAGGCAATTATTATCCTCAAAGTGTCTGCGATTGATACCAATGATCACACTAAAGATTGAAAAAAGTATACCAGAAAGAAAAACCTGCAATCTACGTTGCCATTTTCAAATTGAATAGAATAATGAAGCGTGTTCAAGTCTGATTGAACTTGGTATCCATGCATCCATGATTGAACTTGAAATCCGTGTATTTGCCTCACATAGTAAAACATGCTTTCATACATATTTTTAGTAGCCATAATGATTGGGAGAAACATTATCGCTCGCTCAGTGAAAAGTTTTTCACACTTTTCACACTTCTCGCTCTCTCTTAGAATACTGCATGAACTAAAACCACTCTCTCCTTCGCACTGCTTTTGACTTTTATTCAGCAGTTCGTACTAAACAATTGTTTTCACGTGCGACATTTGACATTGCATCCTGTGAAAAGCAGTCACCGATTAAAAACATAACCGACTAAACGTCGGAAGAATTGCTCTCGAACGACTAGTGGGAGCTCTAATCAATTGCAGCCTGCGCCTGCTTCAGTCGGGGGCGGGGGGAGGAGGGGAGCCTAAATGGGACTAGGAGTTCAATAGTGGGCTTCAAATAACAACAGATGTTAAGATATACCACTATTATTAAGATTTAAAGTGGAAAACGTCACCAGTTTCAGCGCACTTTTCATTTGACTTTCAGTATTAAATTGCCGCCAATTGAGTTCAGCTGCTTGAAATTGTGATTGAGAGAGCTCTAATCAATTGCAGCATGCTTCGTTCAAGAGCAATTTAACATAGCCGGCAGAATTCGAGCAAAGACTCCAAGATACCTTCGCCAAAAAAACAGCCTGAATTTCTAGTTTCGCATCGCAGTGAGCATCAAAGAAGAGAAAATTATTTTAAATGAATTTAAAAAAATTAACTAAAAAGTAACTTGGACAAAAAACAAAAATTTAATTAACTTTTTGATTTGTACAAAGACAAAGGTAAAACAATATTGCAAGTAATCGAGACAATTTAACTGCTCATACAAATACGGACAAGCACAAAAAAGCACAAAAACATTTAGTAACAAGTAAAAGCGATACAATACAATAATTGGCCAGAAATCGCTAAAATAGCATTAAAATCGAAAAATTATTTGAAAAACTTTCAAAACAGCGTAAAACTCCCTTTAATTACAAAAACCTACAAAATGCTATCAAAACAGCCTTAAAACTATAACTTCAGCCTGAAATAAGCTCTTAGACAACATAAAAGTTTCAAAAAACAAAAAAAAAACGATTGAAAAAGCCGCACACGAACTCGCTTAGCGAAATTTTTCACACCTACATTTCTCGCTCTGTTTCAAAAGATTGCATGCACAAAAAAACCACTCCCTCTTTTCTCCGCACTTCGAATTTGGTCACTAAAATAACTTTTGCAAATTTCATTTACTCCCTGAAGTTCAGTTTTCTTGCTCGCTCACTTATCAAAAAAAAACAGAAAACCATAACTCCTCTTCGAGTCCTAAAAACAGATCCCCATAGCTCCTCTTCGAGTTGTAAAAAGGAGAGCGCTTTCAATCAACTATTTTCAAGGCATCTCATAAAACAAAGTATGATGCCACGAGCTGTAAAAATTACTTATATTAAGCTTTTGATGTGTAATCGATGTCGCATGCTCAAAATTTGATAAAAACGACGAGCTAGAAAAAGTACGAGAAAATCAAAAATAAACTTCCTGACGCTTCGCTGATACTGAATCAGAAACAAGAATTTCAGTGAAATCAGAGGAGCGTAAATACTTACAGACATAGCAGAAAGTGCTGAGTGGTTGATGATATGTTTGGATTGATCACTGCTACTCTTAGACGTGTCTGCAGATGGATTCAAAGGATTACGTGTACAAGTACTCTTCAGCCCATTCTCGTTCCGACTCACGTGTGGTTTAGAGAATAGCTGCACAGGACACTGGCCGAACTCTAACACCTG
Organism: Convolutriloba macropyga; assembly: GCF_964194025.1. Classification (NCBI taxonomy): domain Eukaryota; kingdom Metazoa; phylum Xenacoelomorpha; order Acoela; family Convolutidae; genus Convolutriloba; species Convolutriloba macropyga. The sequence continues at coordinate 51,739,478 of NC_134475.1, read as the reverse complement.
ACCAAATAAAATTCATTTAACAACACAAAATTTCCGAGATTAGATTTGGAGATATTATTGTATCCCATTTTATTTAAGAAATCATTAATGATATAAACAAAAATAGCCTGCCATTTGTCGAAAAATAGCCACCATTGAACGACGTTGGAATTGAAACAGTTAGAAAAAATTTGACGGCACCCTTATTTTTTAGTGTCAACACGTGTTCTAATTTGGTCTGCAGTTTCAATGAACTCGACTGAAATGTTGAAATCGGCCAAGATAGGGTTAGGGTTAGAGGCTTTATTGACTCATCCAAATGCTTTTGATTTCGCTTTTTGACCTTGAACGTATTCTTGTAAATTTGCTGAATGAATTCTACATTCCATTCAATTGAAACAGTGAGGGAGATAAGTCAGAAATCAAACGTATAAGTCGAATTTATCTAATTGAACAAACTAAAATTGAACAAAAATACATCCTAACCATCAGCAGAAATATAGGAAGGAAAAACCATTAAGCATATGCCCATACATGCATAAAAGTGAACGAAAGAATTTAAATACATAATACGTATTTTGAAAAACTGTGGTGCCAAAATTATCAAAAAATAACGACCAGACAAGACCGTTTCAGACGACGGATAGTACGAAAGGCAAAAAAGGAGGACAAAATTGCCGATTTCAAGGAAAACAAATGAGAAACAAAGTTACAAAAACCCAGATAAAGCTTAAAAAAACAGATATCTGGCAAAGTACCAAATATTTAAAAAAAGTTACTTCACAATGATTAAACACATATTAAACTCATAGAAAACATCATGATCGTGTTTGGTTAGCATAAAAAATCTTATTTATTTTCCACAGAGACAACGAAAAGTTACAGCGGCAAGCAAAGTTTCTAAAACTAAAAATCTCAATTAATCAAATAAATCTTTTTCAAGTAAAAACAAACATTAACAACATCCTAAACCAAACAGGAGTGAAAAATTTGGCTGCATAAGAAACCCGATGAGCCCTCTTCCAGACAAAAACAAAAAAAATGGGCCAAACTCAAAAATCCAACAAACTTTTATGGAAACAAAGTGTCAAATCATAAAAACCAAATCAGACTGTTATATTAAATGAGTTCACTTTCTTTTCATTAGAAAACCGATTAGAATAGTCGTTAATCTATATTAACAAAAAACATATATTTCAAATTATTTCTCGCTAGAAAATCAATTGGATCTATCTCCAATGAAACTATAGGACAACATAACATAAAAAGAAAATACGGGCAAATATCACTATCAGTTTTTGAAAACAGGTAAATTTGTCAATATGTAAACTATTAGCTATCAACTGAAAACATTCAAAAGTTTCAATTACACCTCAATAGGAAGCAGACAACACTTCTTATTAGAAATATTCAGTGATAAAAAAATCGACCAAAACTCAAATGCACTAATAATTTTTGCAACCAAATTGTGTTTAAACCAAAAAAACTATTAGCTGTCATTAGGGAGTACACAAAAATGAATCTATATACCATTCGAAAACCTGTTACACAGCCGGCAGATTGCCGGAACATAGCCGCCGTTGACGCGCTAGACGCACATCAGGATGAAGAAAATTCAAAAATTGTTCTCATTCAGTGTGCAATTTCATTTAAATTCTGAACCTATCCTTACTTCAGCTTCTTAACTGAAGGGTATCAAGCCCAATACTAACATAAACCAACTAATGTCGGAAGAATTGCTCTCGAACGACAGGCGGGTAGAAAAACATTTGACCCCGCCGGGATACGAACTACTGACCTCCCGATCCATAACCAGATGCACTGACCACTCGCCCATGAGGCCTGTTTTTTTGCTATGCCTTAAACGACTTTATACTAGCAAAAAACCGAAAATTTGTCCAACATCAACAAATTCCCAGCTTTCAACTACTCGCTTTTTCGCTCTCTTTACTACTTAGAGATTAAAATCACGGCTCCAAATGTGACTTCCAAAGTCTAAAAAAGTGAATATATATCTTGAAAAACAAAACCGACTAACGTCGGGCAAATTGCTCTCGAATGACAGGCGGGTAATTTAATTTCGAGAAATCTGTAGCCTAAATATTTTTTACGGGTGCAAAAATTTCCGACTAAATAGGTGTCCCACCCCCCACCCCGAACCGTAATAAGAAAGAATTAATTTCCTTATTGTGATACAAATCAACAATAAGCGAGGACAGAAAACGAGATCAAGCTGATCTGCAGTTTCAATCAGCCACTAATTACAAATAAACAATCACGAAACAATCATAATGTATTAAAAACCTAGTATCAATCAAACAAACCTAGTATTTCGAAATAACAAACAATTGGAGTAGTATTAATGATATGTATTTCTAAAGAGATTAATGCAAAGTCCAGCGGGGAAAAATTTGTTACAATAAAACATGATGCAGAGATTGAGTAGTCATCATATTGCAGTCGAGTTAAATTTTTGATTTTCAAATATCTAAGATGTTTGACTTTCATTCAAATATGAACCTTGTTAGTTCATAATTATTGACTAAATAGGTGATTTTTACTTGGTGGCAAAAATTGGATAATTTCTATCCAGAAGACAAATTCAAGTCTGATGAAATAACTCAAATTTAATCATTCTGTTATAAAGTTTAGCACCTCGAAACCGAATAGAATTTTGATCAATCTTTCGTTTACAAAAGGGCTCTTCTAACAATTTCAGTTGGGAACTTCTGGTTACCCTTACGCAGGATTGTTTAAAAGTGAAAAGATTATTGCAAAAATTTTGTGTGTGTTGACTGTTTATAGCTGTCAGAACAAACTTGAGAAGTTCGTAAATGTGTAGTTCATACACTGTTAAGATTGAATTCTTCGCAAATAAGTTGTCGCAGTGATCGCTTGTTTTCTGAAGTGAATAACTTTAATTATCTTCTTTTGTAAAAGAGAGATGGGTTTTAGAGACGAGTAGCTGCAGCAGCAATAAAAAAAAGCACCATATTGCAAAATAGGAGCAACATTAGTAATATAATATTCAAACAATTTTTTGTTGTATATAAGGTCTGAGCTTAGAGACGATTCCTACTGAGTTTTTCCTTCAAATAGTCAATATGGGACTGAAATGAGAATTTTCTGTCTAAATTTATACCTAAGTATTTTCACACAGTTTTCATTGGTATATTATTGGAGTTCAGGTAAAATATCGTGTCTACAGATAATGATTTCAGATTCATCTTAACTGTTTTTTCCAAGTTTAGTACTAATTTGTTCCATACAAGCCAATCATTGATTGCTTCAAAATCTGATTCAATTTCTTTGTTTGTACATCCTATGGTTTCATTATTTGTAACATCGGCAAAAAGAATAATGTTAACACTTTTAAAGACGTTTGGCATGTCATTTATAAAAATTAGAAATAATAACGGTCCTATCATTGATCCTTGAGGAACTCCTTGGTTAATATCTCTCCAAGTTGATGATACTCCATTTACTTCAACTCTTTGATATGTGTTTTCCAAATATGATCTTAACAAACTCAAACAATTACCTTAGTCCGTATCTTTCAAGTTTATAAAGTAAGATATCGCGGTTAATTGTGTCAAAAGTTTTCTTCAGGTCTAGAAAAAAACATAAAACGTTTGAGGAGCTCTGTCTCATTCTCACTTTCTCAGTAAGTTCAACTAACGCATCAACAGTACAATGTTTAGATCTAAAGGCAAATTGTTTACAGTAAAAGAGTTGTCGTGATTCGAAGTAATAGTAAATTCGATTAAAAACAACACGCTCATAAATTTTACTCCAGGCATTTAGAAGTGAAATTGCTCGATAGTTGTTTTCTTTGAGTTTGGAATCTCCTTTTGTGAAGCGGGAAAACTTTTGCTTTTGCCAATTCTTTTGGGAAAATTCCCCTCTGAATAGAAAAATTAAGTACAAGAAGACTAAGTATTGTATTACCACTTCCACCGAAGTCTTAATTAGAACATTATTCATTAGATCATCGCCTGACAAAAATTTGTTGTCCAGCTGTGCCACAATTCCTTTTATTTCGATTCTATTTGTCTGGTAAAAAACGGAGGTTTCTTCAGATGAAAAATTCGGAGTAAAAGGCTTTTTTAAGTGTTTACTTATGTTATATCCAATAGTGGCGAAGAATTTATTGAAAAGACTTGCATTATCTTCAACTGTTGGTTCAGTTTTGTCGTTGATGATTGATCTCAAAAACGGTATATTAGTTGAATTTGACGATTTGTCTTTCAACTCATTTAGTCTGTCGAGAATTTCCTAAATAAGAATAAAATTTATTCAGATAGAAGGACCTTTTTGCCATTTTTATTTCCTGCTAAAGCAAATGTCTTCGATTTCTAAACTGCTCAAGTAGTTTCGTGATTTCCTTTTCTCTTTTCCATTTGAAAAGTGCCTCGTTCCGCTTGTTTCGTAAATTCTTTAAACGTTTATTAAACCATACGGGCATTTTGGATTTCTTCTTTGCATTTCTTATTGGCGCAAAATCAGTTACTTCATGGAAAAAGTCGAGAGAATTCGCTGAAAGTTGAGCAAGGACAATTATTTTGATATATGAGATCTTCATTGGCTTGTATATGTTGTAGCAATGAATTTTTATATTCAAATACAAGACTAGGGCTTTTTGTAAAACTAACATCACGAAAAAACTTTCTGCTATTTTCGCATTGACAATTTTTGCTGACAGCATTATTTTAACTGGGTAATGATCAGCAATACCTTGCAGTTCAAGCACTTCAACTTTTTCATTAAACAAACTTTGATAAATAAAATCGTCCAAGCATGATTTTGAGCTCAGGGTCACAGGTGTTGCTTCGAGTGGTTTTATATTGAAATTAATTGCTTCAATGCAATTAAAATAGTTTTGAGTTCGTCGGTTTCTGGAGCGTATGTCGAGGTTCATATCCCCACAGACGATCATTGGTTGATCGGCTGAATTATTGTTCTCTAAAAATCGATCGAATTTTTCAATGAAGTCAATTTTATTCTTTCTGGGTGGATTGTAAATAACAGCTAATCTCAAATTGTAACCCTTTATATTAATGTCAGCAAAGAGTGATTCATCAAAACTTGTTTCGCGTTCCTTAATAACTTGGCAACTTGGTTTGCATTGAATCATTACCCCACCCCCTCTAAATTTCCGATTTTTTACAAGGAAACTCGTATATCCTGCAATTAGCATGCAACCAGCGTCGTCTTCATCAGTAAGCCATGTTTCCGTTATACAAAGCTCATCAGGTTGACACTGTTGACTTAAAACAGATGCCTCCAGATCATTGAAATGCTTCCCTCTTGATCTAATATTAACGTTTACAATATTTATGTAATTCAAAGGGTTGTTAATTTTTACATTATCATTAGCGACGAAAAAATATTTGTTCGTTTTGATGCCAATCCGTTCTTATTTCCATTTGATTGGCTTCGGAAGTTGGGTGGAAGTCGTGTGGTAATTCGTTTTTGAGGAAAGCATCAAGTCATTGAAACAATTCAGCATTAATCCAACACTATAGTCAAGGCTTACTCCGGCGTCATAGAGATCATTGAACTTATAAGTTTTTCAGTCAAGTTTCCAGTTGTAAAAATTACACCCTCTCTCGACCACGCGCTTTCAATTCTCGGGGCATTTTTTATTAAATTTAAAAATTTAAACGCGCTTTGCTCAGGTCTTCGTAAATTCGTACATTTTCATATTTGCTGGAAGACCAAATAAGACGTCTAGTAAACTTGACAATTACTGGTTTGTTTGCACTTTTTGATGGTAACCGATGTGCAAACCAAATATCTCTTTATATAAATATTTGAGCATTCATTTGAGTAGCTAGTCATTGATTAAATTGGCCGTTTCCTCATAAGATTCGCGATGTATTGATTGTAACCCAATGATTTTAATATTGTCCCTTCTATTGTATGTTTCAAGAATTTCTGTTTCTGCGAAGGTTTTTAATTTGGCGTCCGCAGCTTGTATATCCAGCTCGCACTGCATTTCTGATCTCAGCTAATTTACGTTTTTGTCAACTATTTCTTCTATCGTCACTCTCAATTCGCTGCGAATAGTTTCCATGATAGTTCGAATAAGGCTAGTGATTGATTTGTGAATGCTCTCATCTAGCTGGTTTCACCACAGCTGGTTCTAGTGAAATTTCGTTTACGGGACTTAACACAGCACATCCTCTTTCCATTCCTTTATTAAGTGGTGTTTGTTGATGGATTACGGGACGAGTGTTCGTTTGCACATCAAGACAAGAGGGCGTGTTGCCTTGAAATTTTAAAGTTGGCAGGACTTCTTGGTTTTCGTTGCTCTTTAATGGGCATTCCCGTAACTCATCGTTAGTTGCCACTGCTTCATTTACCGATACATTGGGTTCACTCATTTCAAAGGCATTGTCTTGGTTCATGTTTCTTTCAGATAAATCGATGTTTCGTGCAGTTGAATTTTTGGTGTATCGCAGGAAGAAGTATATATACAAAAGTACTAGTTTCAAAGCGAAAATATACTTGCCTCCCTGAATTTGAGAAAACAGGCAATTTGAGAGAACTAAAAAACATACCCGGCAGATTGCCGGAAAATAGCCGCCGTTGATTCCAATAAGCATGATTGGGATTGAAAGAATAGAAGATATTGAAAAAAGATTTTTGTACAAAATTATTCTTTAAGTCCGATTTATTTTGATGGCATTTTGTAGTTGAACATATTTCTGTTTCTTAGAGAGAGGCTACAGGGGCTACTATCAATACCAATAATCATAAGATATGGTAACTAAGACTTATAGGAACGACGTTCAAATAGCAGGCATCTAAAATTGGGCTTTATGGGTTTATCCCGTTTCTATTTCTGACTTCAATTTTTTATACTGACTCTGTTCATTTTGAATTGCTTTGCTGAGGAACTGATGTTCAAATTCACTTTTAGCAGAATGAGAAGAGAGAAACTAGCCTAGAGAAGTCAAAAAGATTTCACGCAAAATGTCGGAAAAGCGGCAAAATGGTAAAGCAAAAAAAGTTCGACGAAGTAAAAAAAAATTAGGAGCGCAATAATAGCCGGCTGAGAAGATGAGGGCGGCTATTAATAAAGTATATATTTGCTATCAACAGTGAATTGACGGCAGCATTAACCACCCGACTATCAGGTCGCGACAAAACGATCAAGCAAAAATTTTTCATTAACAAAGACACACGTTTATAATAAATGCTTCAAACTTTGTTCCAGAGCAATTCAAAAGCGCAACAGTACAATCAAAATCCTTCGGATTGTAAAAAAGAGCGCCTAGATAAAGCCTTTGAGAGGTTGACGGCGTCTATTAATATGCTTCTTTGTAATTTTGGACGTGCGGTTTGTTCGTTACAGGGTTCTAAGTTAAATGGTGTCAGACTTGTATACACAAATTTTTCTCTACCACCAAGATAGTTGACATCAAATTCTCCCATCAGATAATTATTGCTCTCACTTACAGCTTTGTCAATCAAAATGCCAAGGAGTCGAGAAGTCAATCAAAAGTTGAATATAGGCCAACACAACTATGGTGTGCATCGATCAACTTTAGTGTAATCAAACAATTTTGGTGTACTCAATTTTAATCCAACTGAATAAGGATCAGGATCAAGATTTGCTGAATATTTTGTACCACTAGGCTCATCAAACTAAGTATTATTATTGCAATTAAAATGCAGTTCTCAGCAAAAATTATTATCTCGTTGATAGCCAAAGCTACTTGCTTCGGTGGTTGTATGCCGCCAGGATTTAAACCAAAATTTACGCTATATTTGAAATAATCACTCGTCTCCCAATGACAGTATTCAAATAACGACAAGTCGTTACAAACTTACAAACTATCACACAACGCTTAATCCGGTCTGCCTAAATTCAACGATTCATCGCTTGAAAGACAACAATAGGTGCGAGCCTAATAGCCTGAAAAATTTACCAGCCACTTCAGCTCTCCCTGAATATTTGAATGGTTACCAAATCACAACAGCAATCTTTAATAACCTGAGTTTTGAGGGCTGCTGCGGTGTTGCTACCCACAAACTCCCCACAGCCCCTCAATGCCTCTTCGTATCCCCCCTCGTAAGTTAGTGGATGAAAGAGGTTGTCAAACTGGTCCGCCGTGTCTCCTTTCTGCTTGTACCCAAATATTAAGTCTATCCACTGATGCAAGTTCTCAGACACGTACTCACTCTCCAGTGCTTCTCTGTTCATGTCAATGAACTTTTTAGCAGAACCTGCAAACGCAGTTTAGTCAATTACATAGGTTACATGACTCTGATTGAAGTCATCGCACACTTCTGACGTACATCCTGCACCGCGTATCAATTAGAGATGTTTAGTCAGAGTTTCGAAGTTAATTCTAGCAATGTATCAAAATATCTGGTTCAACAGACTTTCTCTATTTAATTTTTCCAGTTTTGAGTACAAAGTTGCAAATTCCAAGCCGCAAACCATTTATTTTTGCGCTAAAGTACCTGTTTCGGCGTGGCCAAAATCACTACTCCAATTTGCCTTCATGAAAAATGTGTGCACAAATCTCAAAAACATAACGGAAAAGTCCGGAATCGACTCGAAGTGAAAATTCGCCAGAAACCAACTAAATGTCTCAGAACATTTCGACCGAATTAACGTAGCCGGAAAAATGTCGGAAACAGGTAGTCCCCGTCATCAAGCTATTCTTTCAAAAAAAAACTAGACCTACTAAATCAACTCATTTGAAAAATTATGAACTAATAATTGGAAGTCAATATATGACAAATATGCTCACAAAAACAAAACATACCCGGCAGATTGCAGGAAAATAGCCGCCGTTGATTCCAATAAGCATGGTTGGGATTGAAAGGATAGAGGGTATTGAAAAAAAAAGATTTTTGTACAAAAACATTTTTTAAGTCCGATTTATTTTGATGGCATTTCGTAATTGAACATACTTCTGTTTCTTAGAGAGAGGCTACAGGGACCACTATCAATACCAATAAGCAAAAGAGATGGTAACTAAGACTAATAGGAACGACGTTCAAATAGCGGGCATCTAAAATTGGGCTTTATGGGTTTATCCCGTTTCTATTTCTGACTTCATTTTTTATACTGACTCTGTTCATTTTGAATTGCTTTGCTGAGCAACTGATGTTCAAATTCACTTTTAGCAGAATGAGAAGAGAGAAACTAGCCTAGAGAAGTCAAAAAGATTTCACGCAAAATGTCGGAAAAGCGGCAAAATGGTAAAGCGAAAAAAAGATCGACGAAGTAAAAAAAAAATAGGAGCGCTATAATAGCCGGCTGAGATGAGGGCGGCTATTAATTAAAAGAAAAATTTTCAATTTTGTGCATATAATACAAGTCCACACAAATCTAAAGAACATTTCATTTATTCTAAAGAGAGCGTTGAAACTCACAGAACAAAAAGCTAACAAGCTCAGCTCAGTTTAAAGAAAAAATGCAATAGCTTTGTAGATCTGTAGTTTTAAAAAGATCTTAAGAAATAAATCAACAAAACTTCTTGTTTTTTTGAAATGCTCAGATGTCATATTTTGATTAAATCTGCTTAACTTATTGCTGCTTCTTTTAGCGTGACACGCACTTACATGACCTTATCTCTTTGAACTAATGCAAGGAAAAGTCAACTTCAGAGTCAGGAAGTCATTTTTGAGAGCGGGTTAAGTGACGTGTAACAAAAAAACACTCTCCACAAAGAGTGAAAACTGACGTCACAATAATTTCAGCAATCGCTTTTTGGCTAATTTGCAAAAAAGCTTCAAAAACCGGCAAGAATAGAATAAAACTCAAATTACCAGAAACCTTTAAACCAATATCAAAACAAGATTAAAATTAGACGAAATAGCAAAAACATAGCTGGCAGATTGCCAGAAAACAGCAGCAATAGCATTGTAGATCTGCAGTCTCAAAAAAACAGTAAAAAAAGACAGACAAAAAAATCGTCTTTTCATTCAAGGCTGATTTGTTATATTTTGATTAGAAATCTGTATAAGTTTTTGCTGCCTCTATTAGCTGATCTCTAATAACCTTCATTTAGAGTGACACACACCCATTTGACCTTATCTCTTTGAATTAAAGTAAATAAAAGTCAATTTCAAAGTGAGGAATTCATTTTTGAGTGAGGTAAGTCAAGGGTGACCAAAAATTTAACCACGCAGATGAACAAAAAAACTTGCTCCACTAAGAGCAAAAAATGACGTCACGCACGCACTTCAGTTGAAATTGCATGAACGAATGAACAAAAAGCAGATTTGAAGTTCTTGTTACCTCATATGGTCGTAACAAAAATCGCAACGACGAAATAAAAAACCAAGAGAAGTCCTATATTAGCCCCAGCTATCGCTGTGCGGCTATTAATCAGACATTGTAACCGAAAAAAAACGCTTGAAAAAGCAACAATAGATCAAAAACATTTGCTCGCTTAAAAACCCTTTGTTCACAGTTGAAGTTTTCGCTGTCTCTAAACAAGCAGTATGAACAACCACTTTCTTTTCACTCCATTTTCAATTTTGTTCAACACTTAACCGACTCTCATTTTTTGCGCTTTTCATTCCCTGCTTTCCAATTCACTATTAAAAAAATGATTAGAAAACGTAGCCGGAAGAATTCCGAAATTAAATCGAATACGTCTTCGCCAACAATAGCATTTCTAACAACCAGTATGGACAGTTACAACGCATCAAAACGAAAAAAAAACATCAACAGTCATATATACAAAAAAATTACACAAAAAGTAAATTAGCAAAAAAAATATGAAAAAACTCAATAAATTTTTAATGGTACACATACAAAAGAGATATTTCGATCCATGGGAATATTAAGGGGCTGGCACAATACTACGCAGACATCCATGAGGCCACAAATATCTCCAGCTTTGAAAAAAAGGAGAAAACTAAGAGATAGAAAAATTTTGTGATCTTTGTCAAATTTCATTATAATAACCACTTAGTAGAAACGAAATTTATTTGAATTTGTAATAAAAGACACCTCCAAACACTAGGCTTAATTTCAGTCAACAAAAAATGCAATGAAACATTACTAAAACAGCCTAAACATCCTTACTATAGTTTTTTTTAAAAAAAAAAATAGGTCAAACTAGCCCCTTTAGTTACCGAAGATTTTCAATACGGTATCAAAACGGCCTCAATATACTTAATTTGGGCTGCAATAATTTTTCAGACACAAAAAAAGCATGAAAAACCGCAGGTGGACAAAAAATTTTATCGCTTAGCATAAACTTTTCAAACCTATAATTCTCGCTCTGTTTCAAAAGAAGGTAAAAAAAACAATATTTTTTCGCTCCAGAAAAATGTCCATCGCAACACTTTTTTCGAACTTCATTCACTGCCAGAAATTCCGGTATCTTTGCTCGCTTACTTAATAAAAGAAACATACTCGAAGTCATCTACGCCCAAAACATTCAATTTTCGATTCAGTTCACTTTTTATATAAAAAGGCCACGAACAAGAAAAACTTTCTTCACGTAATTTACAAAAAAAACGCTGTTACAATACTAGGCCAGCCATATTAAGCTTCCAATCAGAGCTAATTTTGAAAAAAGAACAAAACAATTTGAGAAAAATTGAAAGAAGTTTTTTGCAGATTTCATAGAAAAAATTTTCTAGTACCGAAAAATCTCGAGTTGTAACAGAAGATGCCAAAAGTTAAAAAGGGTTAATCGAAATGTCAAAAAATGCTATAAAACAAAACAGAGGGGCCAAAAAAATTGATTAAGAAGCTTCAAATTGGCGTGAAACCAGCTTTAATTACCAAAAACTATCAAAACGCTATCAAAACCACCTGAATATTACTACTTTAGTATGCAATAAACTTTAAGTCTGCAAACTAACCAAAACAAAAAAAGAATGAAAAGCCACAGGTGAAAAAAACATTCAAATGCATCTACATTTCTCGCTGTTTCAAAGTATATGTTAAAAAAATTATCAGATTCTGTTCTCCGCTGTTCATATTTCTTCACCTAAACCACTCTTTCAAACTTTTTTCACTCCCTAAATATCTTTTGCCCGCATACTTACGAAAACATAACCAGAAGAATTCCAGAAAACGTAGTATCACCAAAAAACTAGTATCGGACAAATTTATTTTCCGATCTGTCTGATCAAAACAGAAAAACGCCAAATAACAGCAAAAAAAGGGCAAACTTTATATCGAATTACAACAAGAAAAATTCAATTAATTCTAAATACAGGTACATATAACAACAATAAGCTTTCTCTTGTCAAATTGAAAAATATGAACCGGGCACATTATACTGGCTAAACTGTAGAGGCGTTACTAGTAGCTAAAACTGCTCAGGTTCCGAGGAAATGAAGAAAAACTGCACAGAAGACAAATACATTTACATTTCTCTTTTTCTGTGATATTTTTAAAACGAAAACACCGATTGTTTATACCTGCAAATGTATAAAATTTGATAATTTATTACAAATAACATTAAACTATTTTTATACGCTTCCCAAACAACTTGAAAATTACAATCGTAGTCTATTGGAAATTTAAAACAAAAAATAAGTTGACCCACTTGAAAAAGCCGCACGTGAGAAAACTTATTCCAACCCCAATTTCTTGGTCTTTCGAAAACAACTGTAAGAAAAAACTATTCATTTCACTTCACTCTGCAATTCTGCTCAACAATCAGACTTCTAAACTGTTTTACACATCTCCTTTACTGCTTTAAAATTCAACAAATAAAATTGTTTACAAACCATTGCCTTAAGAATTCCGGAAACGACCCGGTAGAAAACTGAACAGACCTAGTAAACTCCTAACAGACATAGTTAACACCATACTTAATAATTATAACCAATGTAAAACAATAACATGAAAATGAACAATGGAAATATATCTGACAACGAAAACTAATAAAGCATCTGAAAAATATTTCCTCAAATTTGAGACTCAAAAACAACTATTGGCAAAAAACCTGCAAAAAGGTTAATTTTCAAACTCTCAACGAGAACCAAATGATAGGAAAACTAACAAAAAATAGTTCACATATACAGAACGGAGGAAAGGCAAAGGAAATAAAGGACAAAATCAACAATATTTTCCAAAATTTATTCACAAAAAAACATATTTTAAGAACAACTTTTACAAATTCTTCGCAAGCATTCAAAAAAATGAGACTTTTGTATTTAACTTACTGAAAAACGCCAGTTCTAGCCTTCACTGGCACCTCATAGGGTCAACACCTATAGATTAGCGCTAAATTAAAGAATGAACGCAGAAACAATAGCGAGAAACACAAAATCAAAGAAATAGAAAACTAATATCAACTAAATAGAAAGATAACCAACAGATAAAAAACTAATTTCCACCACAGAATTACCCAAACTTACAGACACAACCAGCAGATTGCCTAAAATAGTCGCCATTGATTCCCATAACTCAGATTGGGATTGAAAGATCAGAAATCAAAAAAAAAATTTAACAAAAAATCAAAAGCAAATTGTTTTGATGTCATCTCGTAGTTCGACACGCTCCTGTTTCAAAATGAAAGAATAAAGGGGCTAGTATAGACAGGAAAAAATATTAGAGATAACAACTCAGGCGTAGAAGAACAGATATCAAATAGTGGGCATCTAAAACTGAGATTCCCATTTCTAAATTGGAATTCATTTTTCGATATGGATTCTGTTTAGATTTTCGACACTGATTTTCGATTGCTCTGATGAGCATCTACTGTTTAAAAACACTTTGAGCAGAACGAGCGAAGAACGAAACTAGCCTTGAGAACTCAAAGTGATTTCACGCAAAATGTTGAACAAGCTGTGAACAAAGGTAAAGCGAATCGAAGTTGAAAAAAAAACACAACAGGACAAGTCCTAAAACAGTCCAAAACAGACGGCAGATTGCCCAAAAATACCCGCCGTTGACGCGCTTCAAGCACGCAAGCACATCGGGATTGAAACGGATTCCAAAACTATACTTAATTCGGGCTTCTAAACCGAACACTAATCAGCTTAATACCATTGTCAGCTAGCAAACACTCTAATGAACTTTGACAACCTTATGCACTATGACTTAATGACCGAGCTTTATCGGTATACCCCGTCTCTTTTGATTTTGCTCTTTTGACATTGACCGTATTCACCATATTGCGTCATTCACTGCGTGAAAGAATTTAAAATTCATTCAGTTAAAACAGTGAGTGAAGTGAGTCAGAAGTAAGTCAGAAGAAACGTTAAAATCGTGACTTATGTAAAACGAAAAACGTGATCAAAAGGTAAAGCGAAATAAAAAAGACTGCCTAAATAAAAGCCGTTGAGAGGTTGACGGTGGCTATTTAACACCAATTAACTAATTTAATTACCTGACAATCAAAGTTGTTTTCCACAAGATCCAACAATGTGAGTCAACGAAGCACATGATCCCATATGCGCAAAAACAAAAAAAAATGAAATTGTTTTAAAAACAAGTTAGTTAAACAATCAATACGAACAACCTTCCAAAAAAGACACTAGGCGTCCTTGGAATGAGCACACCAAACTAAGCCTAAAAAATTAAGCTTAAAATTTTAAAAAAAAAATAGGTTAAAGATTAAAACAAACCCGGCAGATAGCCGTAACAATTGCCGCCAGTGATTCCCATAATGCAGATTAGGATTGAGGGAACAGAACACAGCCGTCAAACTGCCGGGAAATAGCCACCGTTGACGCGCTTGACGCACATCGGGATTGAAACAGAAAAAGAGCGATATTGACAGAATTTTGTCTTAAGTTTAAAACAGCGCAAACTTTGTATGCAAATTCAGCTAGATTCTAAAACTATACTTATTTCAGCTTCTAAACTGAAAAGTATTAAGCTTAGTACTAATGTCAGCCACCAATCGCTAATTAACTTCAATAACCTAATGCAATATGACTTAATGACCGTGCTTTAAATGTTTATCCCGTTTCTCCTGATTTTACTTCTTTGACTGCATTCACTACACCGTGTAATTCAATGCGTGAAAGAATTTAAAATCCATTCACTGTGAACAGTGAGTTAGGTAAATCATAAGTCAAGCGTGAAAATCGTGGCTTATGTAACGTGATCAAAACGTTATGTTTCTATAAACTAATTTAAAGAAACATAACAGGACAAGTCCTGAACTACAATCCAAAGAAGTGAATGAAAAACTGACGTACCTGGCCAGCTGATAACATGAACAATCCCAGCAAAAAAAAACAATCTCAAAAGTTCAGAAACCAAAACAGCCGATTAACGTCGGGCAAATTGCTCTCAAACGACCGGCGAGCAGTTGGCTTCGTCAAGAGATAGTCACGGTTTAGTGAGGCTCGCTTTAAATTAACTGAGGGGGCGTAAGGTGAGCGCAACGGGGGTGCAAAAGTGGATTGAGGGGAATGATGTGGGGCGGTGGGTAGGGTGAGGGTGTGCCAATCACACCATAACTAAGTCTCCAACACAGTTTCTGTTAAGCCACTAGTGGCTTGAGAACTTTAGCGGCTCTAAGAGAACTTCATGCAAACTCGGCGCTACTTCTTTATGAAGCTTCTGAAGAGGAACGTCACATGACGAAAAACAGACGAAAAATCGGCCAAGCAGAAAATTGCATAAGAGACGAACAGGATTAATATATTTGCTGCAAATTGCTTTTGAGAGCAACTAAAAATTATTTCCTAAAAACTGACTGTTAAGTTATTGACGATAAAAAACATTTCAACTATAACTCATTGTTAATGAGGATCGGTGATGATGACATTACGCCACATAAAAGCAGATGAAGTGCGGCATCAACAAAGAGAGATAAAACGTGAACGAGAAAGAGAAGGAAAGAAACCCCAAACGACACAAAGAAAAGAAGATGATTATTTTCCATGATGGGATTCGACTCCGCGACTTCTAGCCCTGTTAGTAAATAAATCATATATAAAAAAATGAAAAGGGCAAAATTAGAAACAAGTTCTCAAACCATTTTTTGTCTCCAAAGCTCTGTCAAGTCACCCAACTCCGAGACTTAAAAGGACAAAAACATTGAAAAATTTCGGAATCAACTGCAAATTTTAACAAAATTTTGCTAAAACTCAAGCTATTAATATCTTAAGAACCATTTCACTGTCTGAAGAGACTATCCAGTATCCCTAATTCAAGCCTTAAACAGTTTCACTGGCTCATAAAGATCTATACAGTTGGAACATTGCAAAAATATTGATCACCAATCCATTAACTCTAGAAAATATGCAGCAGCCTATTATCAAACCTTGGGGGAGGCCCAGGCCCCCTGGTTCCCGAAAAATTCAAACATGAAAATTTGCAAATATTTTTAAAAAATTGCTTTAACCTTGATATTAAAATTCTTTAAAGCATTCCATTACATGTAAAAACAATGCAGTAACCTATCAAATCCTAGAGCAAATTTCGTGGATGTTGAGGCTACAAAAACCTAAAAAAGACAAAAATTTTGAAAAAACTTAAAATGCAAGTTTTATTTAACAAATTGCTAACCCTTGTGCTATTAAAAAGTTGAAATTTAATGCACTGAATGTCAAAGCATTAAAAAAAATGTCAAATATTGCTAAGAAATAAAATTCGCATATTGCTAAGGCATAAAATTCGTGATGTTTAAATCTTGCAAGACGTTCCATTACATCTAGACAGTATACATTAACCTATTTCGAACCCCAGAGGAAGTTCTCTGGCTCTTGAGGCTGATAAAATCTAAAAAATTTCAAAACAAAAATTTCAAAAAACAAGTGTTATCAAAAAATTGCTAAAAGTTCTGACATTTAAAAGTTGAAAAAATGTTCCGTCGCCAATAACAAATTGTCAGTAACTTATTATCAAACCCCTTATGAGATTTTCTGGCGCCTGGGTCTGGAATAACCTCAATAACGAAACAGAAATGTCAAAAAATTTGAAATTGCACGTTTTGTCAAAAAAAAGGCTAAAAATCGTGATGTTGAAATGTTGGAACCATTCCATTACAACTAGAAACTATTCAGTAACCTATTATTAAGACCCAGAGGGGGTTTCTTGACACCTAACGCTCCTTAAAATCAAAAAATTTCAAAACTCTTGAAAAAAATTGTGCAAAAAATTATAAATTTGCGTGGTTTTAGCGAGCGGTTGTTCGTCAGTAGCTAGAAAAGGGGCGGGGCTGCACCGAGGGCTAATGGGGGCAACAGAGGGGGAAGGGTTACAGCGCGCGGGGGTGGGGGGTTGGCGCAATAGTGGGAGGTCAACAGTGGAAGGGTCTTCAGCCTCTAAGAACCGCCCTTCACACCGTAACTAAAAGTCTCCAAAACAGTTTGAGCTGAAACAGAGCTGAAAGACGCTAAGAGCACTTAATGCCCACTGGCCGCTACCTGTTTATCCTGTTTTTGAGGACCAAAAGTCAAAAGCGTCAGACGAAAAATCGGTCAAGCAAAAAATCGCATAAAAAAAAAGACCAACAGGACTAATATAATTGCTACAATCTTCGTTTGAGAGCAATTAAACAAACAAACTAAACAAAATAATCATTGCTAAAAAACTGGATGCTTTTACCCTAAACGCCAAATTTGATAATCTAATATACTGATTAA